>NW_004524778.1:1569478-1571231 GCF_000260255.1 Octodon degus
TCGTAATTGTTTTTATTTGATTTCTTTACTCTTTTTCTTTTCTTTCTTTTTTTTTTTTTTTTGCGGGGGGGACTCCCATTCTGCTGCTTATAGGCATTTTACATTTCAGAATAAAGATCTACCAGGTTTCCAGAATCACTATTTTACTGCCTCTAGTTTCTCAAAGACTGATATTGAATGTTTAAAACATGTTAACATGATGGTTTGCATCTGGCCTGAACTTTTGTGGACCGCCCCAGACGCCAAGTGGCATGTCCTTTTTCACCTATTTTGAAATCAGATAGCTGAGTCAGAAGGCTGATGGGTTATCTGTATATTTTAAAAAATGGATAGTAAATGTCAATTCTTCATAGAAAATCCCACTGGAAATACAGACACTAAATTTTAAAAGAATTTCATATATCAGGAATTGAAACTTATTGTGCAAATGGCATTTATCTCCACAGTGTAAGATAATCACAAATAAGAAGTATCTTAAAAAAAGAGTAAGACATAAGCTACATAAGCAGGCTGCAAAATCCATTAGCCATAAAACTGTTAACCAGACTCAGCAAGTTGGATTATTCTTCAACAAAATTTTCATGTTGGACTTGGTGAAATGAAGGCTGTGGTAATATCAGACACCTGGAATTTGAAGGAAAGTTCTATTTAGAATGAACATTAGAACTCTGAAAGTGTCAACAAGGGACAGTGGAATCAACAATAGAAATATAAATGATTTTATTTAGATCTTATTTGAGAAAATATGGTAAACAACATTTTATATTAAATAATTTTCAAGAATAAGAAATCTCATTTGAGGTGACAGCTCTTATCTTGTTTTGCTTAATTCAATATTTATTTAGGTTTTTCCCCCCACTAGATCACCCCTCTCTCTGGCAGTTGAGTAAAAGAAGGGAGAAGTCAAACATACTGTGGACGCTTTACCAGTGGTTGTGATTCAACTGCATTTTCCACTGGAAACTGTTGCAGACTGAATCAGGTTTTGAAGTTCTGAATCCAAATAGAAATGTCAGCCAGGGTTTACTTCCAAATCCTCTGACAGCTAAGTCAGAATGTTGCATTTAAAGTAGGCATTTATCTCCTCTACAGATTTATTAAAATGATGGCAATTGAATAAATAAAACAAAACTATGAAAACTCTTCATAGGGATAATAAACATAAGAGAAATTTGTAAAAATCAGTGGAATTTGAAGAGTGTAGGAGAATGTTCAGTAGTAGCCTGGAGAAAGAGAAACCATGGCTTGAGTTTATTAAGGAATGTGCTATGGCAGTATCAAAAAATGGAGGCCTAACCTATAGAAATTAATGGAAAAATTGCTTGTGAATTGTCTCTTTCTGTTTTACTTTCCAATTAAAATTCAAGGAGAAAAATAATACCTTTCAACAAAATTTTACATTTCTATACAGTCATCTAAATTATCAAAGTAATCTTAAAAATACAGCTTGTAAAATTTCATTTTAAGAAATAATGTTGACAAATAAAGAGTATACGTATTTTAAAACATGAAAGATGAAACTAATGGGTCTGTAAGGTAGCTTGGAGACTAAATGCCTGCTTAGGTAAGTACAGGGACTGGGCTTCGATCCATGTCACCACATGCCCAGCCAGTCCCACATCTGGGTCCACTGAGTTGGCCACTGAGACCCAGCATGGTGGCACATGCCTATAATCCCAGCACTGGGTAGGCTGAAAATGGGAGGATCACTAGAGCCAGAGCTGTGTAGACAGACCCTGTACTAAATAATATA
>NW_004524778.1:1571331-1575135 GCF_000260255.1 Octodon degus
TTGTTGGGACAAAACCCCCATCATTCATAAGTTCAAGGAGGAGAGTTATATTTTGGCTTAAATTCAAAGAGGTTTCTGTCCATAGTCACCTGACACCAAGGCTGGTTAGAAGAGAAAGATCTCAAGGTGTGGCAGACAGGAAGCAGACAGGGATCAGGGAATAAGAAGCAGTGTATTTCCAGGCCACACCCATAGTGCCCTGTATCTTCCTACTTGGATTTGCCTCCCAGTGCCACAATTAGCTATCAACACCTACAACTGAATAATCCACTGAAGAGTTTAACACCGTGCTAGTCTAACCACTTACCTAAGCCCCACCTATCAACTCAAGGGTCTTTTGGAGAACACCTAGGTGTAAACCAGAATATTTCACACTTGATCTCCAAGAGAACCATGCACATTCCTTCAAGCAAAAATGTATTAAAACCATCTCTAAGAGTTGCCAAAGTCCAAAGTTTATTATTGCTTACAAGCTCTAATCTAAAGTATCCTTGGAGATTTAAAGCAAACAGCTGTGAGAGTTTATAAAAATGAAGTCAATCAGTTCTAACATACAATGGTATAGAATGAACATGCCCACTGTAAAAAGGACAAACAATGATAATAAAAAGACAGAATTAAGCGCTTAAGACCAAGATCCAGCAAGGCAAACATTAAATCACATAGTTTCACATTTAGCACCCAGGTCAATCCGTGGCAAGGTATAGACTCGCAAGGATGTTAGTGGCCCCATCTCTATGGCATGGCATCTGGCTAGAGTCCTAATAGTTTCTCCCTTCAGCCATTTTTGTCCACCTCTCCCAGCTTTCCTCAGATATTTCTTGTTGCTGGCTTTCCCAGCACCCTTAGGGGGCTACTGCACTGTTTTTTTGTTCACGGTTTTAGGAGCTGCTTTGCCATGGGCTCACTGGCTGGTCTCTCAGGATATATTTTTGGGGAAAGGATTAAAATATGGTTTCTTATTTCTTTAATTTTATGAAAATAAACAAAATTTCATAGTCATATAAAGAGAACAATAAAGTTCCTCAGAGTACAAGGCGTAACCAACAATTTTCTTACAAAAAGGAAGCAAGGAAGTAATAACAAAAATTGTTCTTCTCAATGAAATAAGGAAAAAATAGTAGCATAAATAAATAGTAGCATCAATAATAGTAGCATAAAATAAAACCAATTATTGTATACATTGAAATATATTTAAAACAATAACCCTGGGGAAATATTGGAATGTCTCCCTACTTAGTGGATGCCTTTCTGTTTCCACAGTGGTTGGAAAGGTTTTAGAGTGCCTGAATATCTGTGCAGATGAGCTGAAATCTGTGTGATCAATTTCCTCTCTACAGGCTGCTGCCCTTCTAGAGCTTGGGCCTCTCCTCTCCAAACAAAGTCTTTCTCTCACCTTTGCAATTTTGAGCCTGAGAAGATGGAGTCCTCTGGTTCTTGTGATGCTTCTAGGCCCTTCTGTACTGCCTTGCCCAAGAATGCTTGAACTTTTAAAGCTAATTTTTTTGTGAACCAAGTTTATATAACTATATTCAGAATGAATATATGGAAGAGAGAGGGACTATGTTTACAATGGTTTCCTGCAGAGAGAGTAAGTTGTGGAGGAATGAGAAAAGGACCACTTGCCCTGGAGACTTGCAGGATCCAGCCAAATGTAAAAGGCCTGGTGAATAAAACGTAAAAGAGCCTCCAGAGGCTTTGTGTGAGTCTTTATCAAGACTGAGCTCGTTCAGGAAGGCTAAAGAATCTGCCTTGCAAAGCTAAAGCATTGTTCAGGAAGCCTGGAGATGGATGTCCAAAAGCAACAATGAGGACTGGAACTCCTTCCCAAACCCAGACTTGGTATTTGTTCCTCTTTTCATTTTTATTTAGAATTATGTGAGGTCAGTCACTTGTGGTGTCAATTTTAAGTTGACACCACTGTTAACAATCACAGTGACAGGGGAAGGAAGGGAGACAAAAAAGTAACGGTAGGAAAACTGAGCTCAGTTCTACTTTGAGAAAGGTTAAAGGAGATACTGTATCAGTGAAACAAAAGTAGAGACTGTTCAACGTGAAGCAAAAATGTTAGCAACACAAGTTGCTTTGACTTCTTAACAAAAACAATTACAAGAACAGTAACAGAAGGACTAGAAGAGAAAACCAACAAAATACCCTCTATAGAGAAATGAGAAAGAAAGGAGAGTGCAAGAAGAGACAGAAGGTATCACATAAGGAGGCTGAGTAGTTGCTTTAAGAGTTTCTCAAGGGATGGCCACATAGCTCAGCAGACTAAAGTGCACGCTTAGGCAGAGGGCAGTGGCTGATCCCCAGCACGGTGACTGAGACTGGGCATGGTAGCATGGGCTTGTAATCACAGAGCTTGGGAGGCTGAAAACAGGAGGCTCATTACGAGTCTGGTAGACCCTATAAACCCTGTACTAAATACATTAAAAAAAAAGTTTCTCAAAACAGAGGATTGGAAATAAAGGAAACATCAAACATCAGTAAAAGTTTTCTATTGCTGAAAAAAGACATGTACTTCTGACCTGGCATAGCCAATTAATTTCTCAAAACAATTACTGGTACCACAACACAAAGACTTATTTAACTCATAAAATTCAAATTTCCAACTATGAAAAAATCAAAGTAAGAACTACTGTATCCAAATCCTGTATAAGCATTGGTCATATAGTGGTTAGCAAAGCTGCCTTTACCTCCTAGATATCACCCGGAAGATAACAGCAACTGCTAGCTTGACTCAGGCATCTCCTCGGAAGTACTGGAGCATCAAGGAAAGCAGCGAAATGCCTGTGACATTTGCAGGAAAAATATAACTACCTAATCTTTGGCTTTTTTCATTCCATGTACTGTGTTCACAAAATTCTAGAGGTAAGAAATCATACTTCATGATAAAAATATAAATTATTAATGCAAGAGGAATCCAGTGAAGTGGAACTTGGAAGTTTCTCGATGGGCTAATTGGAACTCCAGTTTTCAAGGAGTTGTGTATCTTGGTTCGATGTGAGCATTGACGGAAATTAGATAAGATGAAATGCTATAAAAATCATGTTAAATGCACATGAGACTTATGTGAAACAGGGGCAGTACTTAAACTTTTTTTAAACTTCTCTGTAAATGACTCAGGACAGGTGACAGTGAACCTACAGTTCTGCAGTTAATAACCTCACCTGACCTCTTCCAAACTCTGAAGAATATTCAGTTTGTGGAATTGGAGTGCTTTTTCTTGCTATACCTGTTTGAGAAACACTTTCTGGACAGTACAAATTATAACCATGGTTTTCAATGTAGAATGAAAACCTTATCAAGCTCAATGGGGTATAAGTGAAAGAAGAATCATTTGAGTCCGAGAAGTATACATAATTGAAGGAAAAGGCTACTGAGAGACATGTGGAAGTAGAAAAGTGTCCAGTTTTTAGGGGAAAAAAAATCAAGTGTGTTTACCTGTAGGAGAGGTAACAGGATTGGACTTCAAACGCTTTTTCTAGAATCAAATCCTTTAGAAAGTTTTCCTGATTAAGATGCCAAGCAAGAGTATAAGTAAAGCATCAATCACTCTTTCACCGAAAAATAACTAAGGTTCAAAGAGATTACATAAACTGCCATGCTCATGCAGCTGTAAAGAGATATGACTAGAGTTTGAGCTTGTCGCTCCTGTGTTCAGTGCCTATGCTGAAGCAGTCTACCTTATTTCTGTCAGCATAGACCACTTCTATACAAAGTGCTGGGTCATAAATTCAGATCTTCTGATTTCAACGCTAGCTCACTCGCTGTTTCATAGTTGTTGTTGTTGTTGTTGTTGTT
>NW_004524778.1:1575235-1582644 GCF_000260255.1 Octodon degus
CTTCTATACAAAGTGCTGGGTCATAAATTCAGATCTTCTGATTTCAACGCTAGCTCACTCGCTGTTTCATAGTTGTTGTTGTTGTTGTTCTTCTTCTTCTTCTTCTTCTTCTTCTTCTTCTTCTTCTTCTTCTTCTTCTTCTTCTTCTTCTTCTTCTTCTTCTTTCATCTTCATCATCTTCTTCTTCTTTTGTTTTTTAGGGAAGGATATACAGGGTGTTCAGTGTCTCACTAATAGATCAGACTCGTAAAGATCCACCTATTTACAGCCTCCCAAGAGCTGGCATTACAGGCATGCACCAACACACCCAGTCTCAATTGCCACCTCAATGCACCCTGGGGGTGGGGATCACACTACAGGCCCAGGGATCGAACCCCCAGCCCCTGCGCCTGCTTGCAGGTGCTTTAATCTGCTGAGCTATTTGGCTGGCCCTTGTTTCATAGTTCTTACTTGATACAGTTTTGTTAGGTTAGGGGCAATGACAACTGATGTTTTCTAATGCAGTCCCTTTCAAAGACTCTGAAATGTAGCCTGAAGAAATATTGCTGTTGCTAAAAATATTGAAATTGCAAAAGCCATAGCTTGATATGAACTGCAGTAAAACACTGATCTTTATAGTCAGTATCTCAGTCTTCAGGCTGATATAGATATTATGTCTATAGAAATACACAGAAAATATTTCCTTTAAATAAATGTACCTGGAAGTGCAGAAAGGTGAGATTAGAAAGTATACCTCTGTGTTTATGCAAATACCTGAAAAAAATTTATAAATAACTTAGGCAATTAGATTCATATAATTGCAAAAATGTATTTAAATTTTTAAAAGTAATTATTCATTTGGATATTTTATTCTATCTCAGTAATCTTTTTTTAAAAAATCACTGTCTAATACATATGTGTATATACATTGTAATAAATTTGAAAAAGAATGATTCATGCTGTGATTTCCAATATTGTATAAATTTTGTATAAGAACTCTCCATGAATATTTCACAGTCACATTCTCTGTTTCATTTCACCAACAGAAGTCATTAGATTTTTTTTTTTTTAAAGAAGTACATATATTGCTTTAATTGCCACTGTTGGGTTTGAAGTACTTTTATGTCTTTAACAGCCAGGCTCTGGGGCTGGGCTTCCTAGCACAACGGCATCAGAAACACCGCCCCCCCAGCAGGAAGAAACACGTGTGTGTTCAGAGCCTTCTTGTAGCATCTCTACATGCAGATAGGAATTGTGGAGACAAAATGCCAAAACAAGAACTTTTTAATCATACTAAAATATTATAAAATAATATCTAAGATGGCCCTTTTGAAATTGTGCTCCATCTTGCATTTGCATGTAGAGTATCACATAACAAGTAACAGTGAGAGCCAAAAAGTAGAACATTTAGGTGACCTTCTCTTGAGCTATAAAATGTCAATTCCATGTATGTATTTAAACATGTCATTAAAAATACAGTTACTCCAAGCACTTTTGGAGGTTGAAGCAGAAGGATCATAAGTTTGAACCTGTAGCATCACACACATGATCTTCCACAACTTACTGTAGTGTGTGACCCCCCCCCCACCTCACCCCCAGAATCTCTAGTTCCTCACTGTCACTCCAAGGAAGAATGGATAAGTGGGACTAGACTGGCTTAGAGGAAGTCAGAAGTCAAAGTAATGTGAGGAAAAAGATGATCAACTGGGAGGCCCTACAAGGCACGGGGAATATCACTGAATTTCCCCTAGATCAGGGGTCCTATGTATTCACAGGGGCAAGGTGGTTGCTAAAAATAAGTGTTCACTGATTGGTATAATCTAGGCCAATAAGGGTCTTAGCTTCTGTTTCTCCATTGAGAAAAAGAACAGTGGGCTTGGAAGTTATTACAAGTACGTATGATAGTTTTACAAGGGCTAATTCCCTTAAATATGTAGCTTACAATAAGCTTGTGGTAAATATACAACCACCAGCCATTCAGGTCATGCCCCATATCATCGTTATTTACATCTCTCCCTAAGTGTCCCTAAAAGCCAGGCCCACATAATTTAGTTACTTGGTCAGATTGTTTCAAAATAAAAAAGAAAGTCTGAGCATTCAGTTTAGCAAGTTATAATCTCCAGCTCATCCCTTCCCTAACAAACACAACTGTCTTCATTACTTTTTATCCTTTCTGAGACAAAATATCCAGCATCCAAAGTTTAGTGGGAAATGTCTATTAGCTCATGGTTAGTAGAGGCTTCGGTCCATAATCAGTTGGCTCCAAAGCAGATGGCTCATAACAGAGAGGCAACTGTTTATTGTGCCAGAACATGGCAAAGTCAGCAAGAGAGAGCAAGGCAAGTCTACTGTCCCTCGCATTGTTTCAAGTCTGTGGGAATTAGGGCAGTACCAATCCAGTCAGTGGACTGAGCCAGCAATCATCCACCCTAATCCCACTATAGCAGTATAAGCCAATCACACACCAGATTCAGCCACCTCAAAAATATACTATGACCTCATGAGGCTGCAGGGGAGGCTTTATTATGGATACAAACCATAATAGTTACATGGAGAGTTTTTCTTAGATGATTTAAATTGAGTTTGAAGTAGGTGCCACTATTTATCATGGTATGTTATCTAATTTTGAAATCTCTTGATAGGAAAGCTGAAAACACATTTGAATGAGAAAAAAATATTGGAGTCAAAGTGGAATTATAACATTAGCACATGACTCACAGAAGTGGATAGAAGAATATAGATGGCTGTTTGAATTATGTTTTGAAAGAAGTATAGAAAATTTGGGAAGCTGAGGGCTGGCCAAATTGCTCAGTGGATTAAAGTGCCTGCAAGCAGGCACAAAGGGAGGCATTAGATGCAGCCCCCGGGGTGAACTGAGAGGGTGATTGAGGCTGGGCGTGGTGGTGTACGCCTGTAGTCCCAGCTCTTGGGAGGTTGTAAACAGGAGGATTACTATGAGTATGATCTAGTAGGGAGATGCTGAACACCCTGTAGACCCTTCCCTAAAATATGGAAAGAAAAAAAGAAAGAAAGAAAACTTGGCCACCTGATCTTGCAGATAGAGGGTTATTTATGAATCAAGAATCGAGAGTATAAACAATGTCCGTACATTGCCATCTCGTGATGAGGAGGTGAGCAAAGACCTGTTTATCTGTTTCCCCTGCATCTCAAAATATGGTAGGGAGAATCTGCTACTATGGCAATGGTGATTTGTAAGATGCTGATGATTTCCAGAGGGAAACTATCTTTTCAAATGATTTGGGAAGAATATGAAGTTTGAAGAGACATTCTGAATTCTATGTGTGTTCAGCTACAAAATAACTTATGTGTCATTCCATTTATATATAGATGACAATACTAAATAAATATACAATAATATATATATGAAATGACAATAATAATTCAACTAAAAAGTGTCAAGACATATTAATTATTTTTATTTTTCTTATGTTTTTCTGGTCGGCTTTGCCTGTCCTGGGCATGGGGCTGGCTCGGCATGTGGTGCAAGGGATTGAACCATGTCCCTGAAGTTGCCTGAGCAGGTGATTTAGACTGCTGAGATATCTTGCTGGCCCTGAGACATATTAATTATCAGAAATAATTAACCATCTAAAAATCAAACTATTTAATCCTAATATCTTATAAAATAATAATAACAAGCAAAAGAAACCATGAAAATAAAGCTTAATTCATTGACTACATATCAATATAAAACTCTGGGTAATGGATTATACATGAAGAAGGGGTGAGCAAAGGCAACAAATTATTTGAGAAAATTACATGGTATGAGAGAGTAAGATTTAAAAACCAGAATAGTTGAAGATCTCTTATAAAGCCAAGTTTTTAGTGGAAAAATTTAACTATGGTTAACCCAGATGGTACCTGTAATAAAAACTCAAGTTGAATAGAGTATATTAATGGTAAATCTAATTGGAGAACCAAGGAATATTAATAAAATTATACTGAAGTAAAATAAAAACTAAAAGTGTCATATCTGTTTCAGAAATAGTCCTTTAAATTCATACTTGATTTTTCAATTAATGCATTACTTCTGATGGGAAAAAAACAACTCCAGCATAAGATCTTAGCTGAAAAGAGGTCAAATTACTTTAAACCATGATGTCTTGGATATTTAGTTCTACTGTAGTAATTGCAATGATATAAAAGCATAAAAGTTCAACAGCATAAACGGTTCAGTAAAATGTGAGAAGCTATTAAGTGGAATAGTAATGTTTGGTTTGATCTAAAATTTCCTGCCAAGGTCTCCCATGTTTGGAGATAGTTTGTGGTGGCACCATATCCACCAGTGAATTCATAGTTGACCTGCTACTAGGAGCTGGGTCTCCTCTGAGGCAGGTGTCGAGAGGGCAGTTGCTGGGAGAGGGCATTCTCATTCTGGGCTCCTTCTTTTTGTCTCTCTGCTATGAGGCTTCCATGTGGTGAGCACCTTCTCTTCAGTGTGCCACCGCCATGATGTGTCTCTGTGGAGGCTCCTGATCATACGCTAAAGCCCTGAAACTCTGAGCCAAGGTAAATCACTCCTTCTTTAAGTCACAGGGGTTAGGCACTTTGTTCCAAAGAATGCCGGAGTGCTGATTAGGAAAACTAGTAAGTTGTTAGAATAGCATTACAGAAGTAGTTTAGTTGTTTGAGTTCCTGGAATTGCATCTTTTTCTTCAATTTTATCTAGAAGCCATGGAAGTACCACTTCACAACCTGCACGCACTGTGTACTGAGTCCTAGGTTAATGTCACATGGCCTTCCTCCATCTCCTCCTCCAGTGGAATGACATGGCATGGTCAGTACTATTGACGGATTCCTACAGAGATTCCAGAACTAACTCTGCTTTCTAACCATCATACCCTTGAAACTCACTTGACTTCCATTCTCCATAAATCCTATGAGCTGATCCATTTACAGTCATTTCTTCCTGTTTGAAATTTTTAGGGAACCCCCCCTACATTTTCAAATCCTTTATATACAGTTGTTCAGAATACATTTGTCTATAACTTAGAAGTATGTTTTCATTTTCTTCAAATCATCTTTGAATTAAGCATAACACTAAAAATCACAAGATAAGTACTACACGAATAACTTGTATACTTTATTGTTTTAGAAATAATAAGAAAAGTCTTTATGTGTTGAGTGCAGATACAGATGTCTTTCCATCATGATTGTGTACAGATGTGGAAGCCCTAAGTATTGCATACCCACTCTACTTACACTTACTAATTTAAAGTTCTCTATTTTGGTTTCTGCTACTTGTCAAAAAGATTAAAATTCTAGCAATCTTCTTACTGAAGAAAGGGGAATGAATCATCAAATATTGGTAATTACACTATGAACAGAAAGCCTATAATCAGTATATATAGTGTTATACGACCTTGGTATGATTTTCCTTTCCAATATATTTGTTTCCTTATTCTTCAACCTGCACATATATTTCACAAATGTTACCAAAATAGCAATAAGGGGGACTGGGAGATAGCTCAGTAGAATATGTGCTTGCCTAGCAAGCACAAGGGCCCGAGTTTAATCCCAGGTTTCACAAAAAAGCAATATTTTAAAAATATTTTTATTGAGAAAAAATAGCAATGACACAGTTTCACAACTGATTACTAGTACATTTTCAATAATCAATACATTGCTTATTGTTGTCTTAGTGGTTATTCATTGTACAAGATGCAGAGCTGAGATCCTGTCTTAAACACTATTAGAACAAACCTCTCTATTCATTGAATGAAGAGAATGGAGCTGTATATCTATCGTAACTATTCTGAGTGTATACATACAAAATGGTCGTTCATTGTATCTCCCTTTTTTGGTTAGTTTTGTCAGAGAAGGGCATTCCATTGTCATTTAAATACTGTAGGTGCATGAATTCAGCAAAGTATCCAAATATAGTCCAATAGTGCATAATAGTAGTGTGTTTTCCATAAGACTATTAATGTCCAAAGTTGTTGACGAGTATTTTGCAGCTCCTCATATTAATATGACTTTATTTTTTATACTTCATTTTCATACTTTTCTGCTGGATGGTTAAGATCAAGAATTATAATTTCCAGTGACTTCATTTAAGTGCATTATAACTTAACAGAAATTCTAAGTAAAATGGCTCATAAACTAAAAAACTGTCTACTGTCATTTATAGAGGAATATACATATAAAATAATAAATCATTATACTTCAAATAATGGGTTAAAATACTAATGCTTGAGAAACAAAATGGGTGCAAAAATAGTGAAACAGGAATGTTACTCATCTTCTAAATTAAAACTTTCTCAATAAAAAGTATGTACATTATAGCTATTGAAATTTTAAGAACGGAAATAATTGATGATTCAGAAATTTCTGGTATTCATAAATAAACCTACATATACAAATTAATTTGCATGCAGTATATGTAATTATAAAGTCCTTATATATAGTCCTTAATGTTTAATTGTAGATGAGACCAAAATAAAATCTTCTTTTCGTATTTTTTTTTCTGTATTTTAGGGAAGGGTCTACAGTGTGTTCAGAGTCTCATTACTAGATCAGACTCGTAGTGATCTGCCTGTTTACAGCCTCACCTCCCAAAAGCTGGGATTACAGGTGCACACCACCATGCCCAGTCTTAATTACTGTCTCAGCAAGCCCTGAGGGTAAGACTGGGATGGCAGGCCTGTGGATTCAACCCCTGCCTTGCACCTGCTTGCAGGTGCTTTTAATCTGTTGAGCTATTTGGCCTGCCTTTAAAATTTTCTTTTCCTTATGTACCATTGCATAGATAAACTGCAAAGTTGGACAGATATTATCATGTTACTAATGATATGGATATTTAACTCTAAATATTGTAATGTTGGATACATAATTTGTTAGATTATTTATATTAGTAGTGATAGATATGGTATAATCTCTACGATGGTAAATTACAGAATTTTCACAAAGTGCACACAAAGCCTATGCTCTTTGTGTGCACTGCTTTATTTACAAGTTATTGTGAAAGTTGTATTTAATTTTTACATTCAGAATAAAGAAAAAAATGCTGGGAGGTGATAGAGTGTGTTGTGCCACTTGGGCTTTGCTACCTAGAATGTCTGCCATGGACTTTATGTGTGATACCAGCAGATACATGCTATTTAGATGTAAGGTCCCAGAGCTGAGGACAGCCGGCCTCCTTCCAAGTTCACACACACCCAAAGATGAATTGATGCCAAATTCACAGGCTTAGACATCTTAAGCCAATTGAGACAAGTGTGAAAGGCCTTAACAAGTCCAGAAATGACCATGGAGTTGGCTACAAGGCCTAAATCTTCTCTTACACATTTCTTTCCTCTCTTTTCTGTAGGCATTGAAGTGTAAAAACATCACTTAAAAACCTCTTGTGCTCAAAACTACTAATCTGTATCTCAAAAGCCACTTGTCTGGAGGCGCTGGGATGTTATAGG
>NW_004524778.1:1583509-1589091 GCF_000260255.1 Octodon degus
ATCAGTTATAACCAGCAATGTAAATGGACTCAATTCACCAATCAAAAGAAACACACTAGCAGAGTGGACCAAGAAACAAAATTCAAGGGCTGGCCAGATATTTCAGTGGACTAAAGCACTTTCTTAGGCAGGCGCAGGGACTGTGGCCTGTCATGTTGGCCCTGTCCCCGGGTGTGCTGAGACAGCAATTGAGACTGGACACAGCGGCTTGTGCCTGTAATCCCAGTGCTTGGGAGGTTGCAAGCAGGAGGGTTACTACGAGTGTGCTCTGTTTAGCAAGAACCTCTGGACTCTGCACTAAATACACTAAACAAAGACATAAAATCCAACAATAGGCTGTATACAAGAGACATGTTTAACACAAAAGCAAATTTTTAGACTGAAAGGCAAAAGATGGAAAACAACACTCCACACAACAGGAACCAGGAAAAAAAGCAGAGGAAACTATTCTAGTTGCTAACAACTTCCACTACAAACCAAGAATGATTCAAAGAGATAAAGAAGGTCACTACATACTTGTTAGGATAAAACTGCAAGAGGAAGAGATAATAACCAGGAAACATGTGCACCCGATGTGGAGGAACTCAACTACGTAAGACAGATTTTAAAAGGCATGAAAAATCAAATGAGTAATAATACAATTGCAATGGTTGACTTTAACACCCTACTGTCACAAAGAGATGGGACAAGTAGGCAAAAGGTCAGCAAAGAAATAACAAAATACTAGTGATTATGTAATAAGAAAATACATAATCAGTTCAAATACAGGAAGGTATGAGTGCTCCATGGAAATGAGGTTCTTCAGAAGGAACTAGATGGCGAATTTTTTTTTAACAGATTTGATTATTCTAAGGAAATCTAGAGCCTATTTGACCCACTGAGACTTCCTCGATGACAAGAATATGTGTGTGTGTGTGTGTGTGTGTGTGTGTGTGTGTGTGTTTAATGGGGGCAAGTTCCCTTCCCTGTCACTTCCTGCCTCTCCTAGTCGAGGGAGGTGCTATTGTATGCATCATAAAATGTTCAAAGCAGCCTTAAGCTGCTTTTGGCTGTGCTGCCCCAGCCAGGGTTGCTGTTCTTGCTGCTAGACCGGCTGCTGTCTTTCCTTCATCGAGTTACCTTCATATTTCCTTCATAGCTGTGATATCTAATGAAGCTAAAGATGATTTTGTGGGTTTTAGAAATATAAAATCATTGTGTGATTTTTTTATTTTAAAGGGAACAAAAATGTTAGAAAACATTAGAAGCAATCCAAAATTTCACAAACAATATTATAGGAATTCAATAATGATTGCTATATTGCATATTGATGTCCTCAAAGTAGTTGTTCAGAATAACAGATATAGAAATGCAAAACATGTCAAAAAATGAAGGCATTACTGTTCTTCTTAAAAAATCCAATAGAAACTAGTAGTATAATTATATTAGCTATCTTGTGTATATTTATATATTTTTCCTTTCCTTCTTTCACTTTCTCCTTGTCCTCATCCAAGTTATTCTTTCCTATTGAACAGTTTCATCCCCTCTCACATTATAAATTGTACCTGTTAGATTGTGTTTGCTCTTTCAAGTTCTTTTACTAGGGAGTCAATATGATACTTACACATGTGATTCTGATTTCTTTCTTATTTGTATAACTCTAGTTGAATCCATTTACCTATGAAGCTTTGAATTTATCTTTCTTTGTAGCTGAATAATACTCCATTATATTTTAAAAAACCACATCTTTTTCATCCACTACCCAGTGGATGGGCATTTGGGTTAATGTCATAGCCAAGATGTAATTACGACAAATTGTGCTGCTATACACATGGGTGTACAGATAAAATTTGTCTTTATTTTTCTGTTCAAGACTTAGTTACAGTCAAACTTGATTATGAAGAGCATACACAGCAATTCAAATATTGAATATGTAATTATTTTTAAATAAATTATAGTTATACTATATCAGTTACCATAACTGTTGGTCTCAATTATTATTAAAGGGTTTATTTTTTAAAAAACTGAAACTCCATTATCTCCTTGTTATCTTGAATATTTACACACCAAAACCAGGATATGTTTTCAGTATGGACAATTTTAAAACACTTCAAATATGCTCCATATTATGTGAAACAAATTGCTGCAAAATTCTAAGATATTGCTTTACAATATAGAAATATGTTAACTAAAGCATACATAAGTATATGCTCTTTGGTATGAAAAATATTACCATACACAGCGGATAACGGTAACATGCATCATCTCAGTTTTTGCATATTAGGATTTCAGCCATGACACAACTTGGTCTTCTGTTCAATGCCCCACAGGTAGAAATCAAGGTGTCAATAAGGCTGCATTACTTTCTCAAGCTTGATATCACCTTCCTTGGTCACATAATTATTGGAGAATTGATCTGCTGGTGCAGGAGAAGGATGGAATCACTTTGCTTGCTGTCTGTCAGCTGGGCACTGCTTTGATCTCCCAAAGTCCACTCACAGAACTTTGACAGCATGATAGCTTACTTTAAGATTAACAGGAATCTTTCTGGATCTGTTCTGCTCAGAGCAAGTTTTATCAAGCATAAGAATTATATCCCTGGCCTGTGGTGCTAGCCCCACCCCCGGGTTGCACTGAGAGGGCAATTGAGTCTGGACGTGGTGGCTCATGCCTGTAATCCCAGGTATTGGGAAGCTGTAAACAGGCAGATCACTATGAGTCTGATCTAGTTGTGAGACCCTGAACACCCTGTAGACCCTTCCCTAAAATAAAAAAAGAAAAGCATAGGAATTACAAAAGTGATTATTCCTGAGTCTTTGCTATAGTTGATAGGGAGAACTGAGTCAGGTTGCACATGTGCTTTAGGTCTGCAGCACACAGTCATCTTTGTCCATCATGATAGAATATTCTTTAATCTCTGTGCCAACACTCTGTTCACTGGCTTTATGAAAACCAAATTAAGGAGGTATGGTTAGCAAGGACTAATTTATTCCTATTAGACTGTGCCTTGTGATTTGACCAAGCCTGTCCCAAAGCACAAATTAAATGTTTTCAGGTCATTTCATCACACCCTTCTGGAATGATGCATAGGGATTAAATTTAACATAAGATGGTAAATTTATAGTGTGGGGATTAAATTTAACATAAGATGGTAAATTTATAGTGTGGTCCAAAGTAGGAACTATCTTGATAAATATAATATCTTGATGTGATATTAGGAGGAAATGAACTCCTTGAAGGGTTAGAAAATACTTGATGTAAGTACATCACAAATATTCTTCAAAAATAAATGTCAAGTTATTTTTGGAAATAGTTTTTAAAAAGATAAGATTCAGTCAATCTAAATTGGGACTAAAGAGATATTTTGGTTACAATAATACATGATATTCATTTCCATTCTATATTTATATTTCCTTGAACTAAAAATCAATTGAGCCAAAATGATCATGTTTATTTATATATGAAGGATATGACATAAAGACAAATGCTAACCTAATTTTACTCTTTCAACTGTCAAGCAAGATAGACACAAATAGAACACAAACTTGGAAAAGTTAATATGTAATATGAGCTATGATGATTTTTGAAATAGATACTCTATGTCAAGGGCATTTGTAGAAAATATAAAGCTGCTGCCACCACTATATCTGAGGGCAGAGTATGATGAAGCAAAAATAAGTAAAGTTATCTTTAAAGAAGAGTGAGGTGTTGGTTATATGTTTTAGTGTCCATAACTCCTCTAATCTGAAACTGTATTTTATGGCTTTAGAGAAAACAATTTTGTATTCTTTGTTACTTAATTGCTGTTACTGATAAATAGAACTATCTTGTGATACTTACGCAATTTACATTATGTCTTGTTTGTTGTGTTTACATTATAAATCTTAAACTTGCCAATCTGACATAATAATTACTCTGATTTGTGATTTTTTCCTGAATTTTATTCTAATTTTGTACATGTACATGGTATTAAATCAAATACTTTTTCTTCCCAAACTAAGGATACATGTACAAATGCAATTAATTATATTTTACACCTCCTTAAAAGGCTTATAGCATGGAAATTTTAGTAGAATATAAACAATTTCCTATTTATGGGAGCACTTGAGGTACAGAAAGAGGAAAATAATCATTTTATGACACTAAGTTGTTTATTAAAATAAATAACATCTTTTAAAATTTGGTCAAATAGGACTGGGCAGATAGCTCAGCAGTCTAAATGCCTGTCTGGCAAGCACAGGAACCCAGGTTTGATCCTCAGTACTGCATGTCATCCTGGCCTTGGAACCCCAGGCATGCCACAGCAGCCACTGAAACCAAACATGGTGGCGCAGGCCGGTAATCCCCCTGCTGGGGAGGCTGAGACAGGAGGATCACTAAAAGTCCAAGCTGCATAGCAAGACCGTGTACCAAATACATATATAAATAAAAGATCAATATTTTAAAAAATTGGTTGAATACAAATGGATATATTATAATATTTCATAAGCTAAATGTATTTAGCTACCAAAAATTAAGAAAGATAATTATATTCAAATTTTACTGCATTAATATTTCATATGTATATTTAGAAGATTAAATACTGATTTTTCCTTCAAAAGAGTGAAATACTTCTCACATATATGAAAGTGACTTGAGAATATTGTAAAGAGGTAGTGCTTTGTAGCTTAAATGGTTGTATGTGGAAATAATCAGGATGATATATTTAGAAATAAGTTTCAGTAAGCACTCCAGGCCACAGTGGCTAATAAAATGTGTACAAATGACAAAAATCGACTTCCTAGCAGGAACCAAAGGAAGGTAAAGATTTTAGTTTGGTTTCAGTTGTCTGCACAAATACATGAAAACACTTGAAAGAAGTAAAATTCAAGAGCCATTATTCTTCATAAATATTTCGAACAGTGAATGGAATATAGGGCAAAAAGATTTAAAACCAAAATAACAGAAGCCCTAGTCAAAGATTTACAGCAAGATTGAGTACTTAAAGTTGTAGAATTTTCTGCAACACACAGTCTATAACCACAGCATAGGGTGCTACATTATAACAATGATTATAATCTCAAAAATCTATGACACATACTTTCATTGAGGAGAGTACTTAAGATTTCCAAGTAAAAAGAAATAAAAGAAAGGCCATTCATGGGGGCTGGGAAGATAGCTCAGTGGAATAAGCGCTTCCCTGATAAGAACAATGGCCTGAGTTCGATCCCCAGTTCTGGCAAAAGAAAAAAAGAACATTCATAAAATAGTCAGCTTCTCTTACTTATAGACATGGAAAACCTTAAGCTCACTCATCTAGAAAGATTTATATCAGTATCACATTTAATGTTTGTCTCGTTTTATACTACTAACTCCATTGTGTTATTCTTTGCTTCTAGCTGTTCTCTCACAGCCTCATGTAACCACAGGTAGGGCTTTTCAGAAGTGACTGCATCTAGACTATAATGCTGCGCCTAACCACATGATGCTAGGACTAAAGATATGTGATGACTAAATTAGTCCACTGACTGTTTGGCACAATTCTGGGCAAGGATAATGGGATGGCCCACACTGTGTGTGGGTGGCAACATCCATCCTCAGGGCCTTTAGCTTGGATAGAATAT
>NW_004524778.1:1590236-1592020 GCF_000260255.1 Octodon degus
CTTTGCCAAACTTAATTAATCTCCATCTTAAAAAGCCTTGCAATAATCTGCCTTTTCTCAGATCCCCACATGCTGTAAAGATCCTCCTGTGATCATTCCTTCTGAGACACTGTAGAGACTCACATCTCTTTTTGAAGTACAACTAATAAACTTAACTTTGTTTGATTAACAGATTAAACTGTTATTCTTTTGATGGCATTTTTAATCAACAACTCTTTTACATTCAGAAAACTGACACCTGTTTTACAAATCATGGGTGTATAAAATTGTTACACCATATAATGTGGAATGGAGGATCAATGATGACAGTTTACTTGTGCTATAAAACAAAGAGAAATACACAAACAAGTTCTGCATGTTTGACTCAATGTTCTCAGACACCCTGCTGTATTTATTTGCATGTAAATAAACTCTTTTCAAAAACCTAAGCCCTTCTTTGTGTTAGAATGATGCATCTTATTCTCTAGTTTCATCCAGCCTCTAAGCTTCAGTCCTGCATTTCACCTGCCTGGAGGACATTTTTCACTAGAATGAGTTATTTTTGTCATACCATTTAAATGACATCATTTGAACTGAACACATCTACCGACAAAAAATATAATTGTCTGGACTTTGTTAGTATACTGAAATTTAACAGTCATTTTGAAAATATTATGCATGTCTATCTTGCCTCCCTATTCATACTGTAAATATCCTGAGGAAAAGGATTGTGTGTGATAGTCCTCCATATTGTTCACCTCCTTTTCAGAGCACAATGCAGGGAATGACATACTCACTGAGAAGAAGAGCAAGGGAAGGTATCCAAATTACAAAGGGAAAATGATTGAGCTATAAGTCATTTTAATTACTACATTAAAATTAGGTTAGGCGTGATATTTAAAATTTGATTCAATTTGATTCAGTGATCATAAGCTAGTATTATTCAGGGTACCCCCCAAAAAAACCCAGGGGTACATAGAAAAGATAATTACTATTCCCTGACCTCTAGGCAATCTGCCTTTATGTTTTCAGTATTATAAAATGAGCTTTAAGAGTGATAATGAAGTAAAAAGGAAACATAAAGGTGAGGTCTCTTGGTGTTTTATCCTTCCTTCAATTGGGACAGTCAGTTGAAGTGGGATCCCTCAGGTTTCTAGCAGATAGTACAAGAAAACACAGTTTAAAAAATTAAACATAGGGGCCAGGGAGATGGCTCGGTAGAATAAGCACCTCCCTGGCAAGCACAAGGGACTGAGTTCAATCCCTAGTTCCACCAAAAAAAAAAAAAAAAGCTTAAACATAGTTTAATTTTCATTTTACTTTATGCTTAACTGATACATAGCAATAGTACATATTCTTGAGCTACAATGTGATGTTTTATTTGTACTAAAGTGTTTGGACAGGATAACATGTCTGTATCTTGTACTAAGAATAACTACTACAAAGACAATAATATGCAATGTATTAATTATTGTAACTGTCCTACTAATCTGTTTTGAAACTGTCTCATTGCTATTTGTTTCTCAATAAAATTAATTAAAAATTATGTTTCAATACAAGTATAATATGTATAATTGATTTAGTAAAAAAAATCCATTATTTCAAATTTATATTCCTTTGTGTAGAGAATATTTAAAATCTTGTCTTCCTGGTATTTTGTAATACACTAAATATTAGAATTATTGCATCCCTCTACCTTATTATATAGCATCAGGGCACCTTTTCTTCCAACTGTAACTTTATATCCATTACCACAAATTACAAATGAAAACTTCAGTCAGAGAGGAATTCACACTTGTTAGGAT
>NW_004524778.1:1592325-1597713 GCF_000260255.1 Octodon degus
GAAGAAGAAGAAGAAGAAGAAGAAGAAGAAGAAGAAGAAGAAGAAGAAGAAGAAGAAGAAAAGAAGAAGAAGGAGAACGAGAACAAGAATGAGAAGAACAAGAAGAAGAACAAGAACAAGAAGAACAAGAACAAGAAGAACAAGAACAAGAACAAGAACAAGAAGAACAAGAGGAGGAGGAGGAGGAGGAAGTAAAAGAAGAGGAGGAGGAGAAGAAGTAAACAATAGAGAAAAAACAAACACTAGAAAAGATATGAAAAAGGACTACAGAAACTGTTGGAAAGTATGTAAATTAATACAATATTTTAGAACAGCAATGAGGTCTTTTAAAATGTCAAAATTGCAAGCACATTTTAATGAGAGAAGAGAAAGTAAAGTGATAAGTAAAGTGGAGAACTGAGCCCACTAGAGTTATTACAGGAAGAAGCTGTGAAAGAAAACCTTTTTAAAAATGGACAAATATAAAAGTAATAATGAGTGGGGATATTATCAATTCTAAATTATAATCTAAAAATAGTTGTGATTTCTTCTTGCAATAAAGCAATAGATAAGAATGTAAATTTCTGTATGGTGGTACCTTGGTTTGCAAACTTAATTTGTTCTATGATTTGGGGAAAGACAATTCTGCGTTTGTGTAGTGACAATGGTCATGGCTGTATATCTGACCCATTAAAGATTGTGAATGAGAGCAAAATTTTACAGAATGAAATGAATTGTTTGCAAACAGAAGCATTTTTCAACTGAAGTATTATTCTATTAACTCAGGGATAAGTGATAGAGATGTACTATTCTTTTTCTTTAAATTTAATTCCTCAATGTAAAACAAACAGTACCTGGTATTCTCCTAGTATTGTGGATGGAAGAATACATAAGAAAATGTAATACATAACCTATATCTCCACAGAGATGCATATTTCTGTAGTTGTGAGTCACTGGTTGCTATGTAAGTTGTTTGTTTCTCGGTTCTCTTCACCTGTCTACCTTTCAAATAATTTCATACTTCCTCAACTCTTCTGAATTTCATTCACAGAAATGATCTTGCTTCCTATTTTGGGGAAAGGTAGAGAATTTGCTCTTGCTGAGCCTATGTTTCCCACTTGCTTGCTGTCCTAGGTATAAATATTCCCTACTGCTCACCCAGCTATTTCAAGTACTGTGCATGATCTGCACCGGATCCTCACTCTAAATTCCACACTGAGAAATATAGGAGCCTCGTTGACATAGCCACTTCAGTGTCTAATAAGGCATGTTAGCTTTTCATTGCTATGACCAAATACCTAAGAAAATGACTTAAAGAAAGTCGATTTATTTTGGCTCATGGTCACAAAGTTTAATTCATTGTTACCTGGGTCTATTGCTTCTAGACTTTCAAAAAGACAGAAATGTCCAGGAATAAGGCTGTGACAGAGCAAATGTACTTAACATAATGGAAGCTGGGAAGCAGAGACAAAGGGAAGAACCTAAAAGAAAGGGACCAGGAGAGTATCCCCAATACCACATTCCAGGACCTAACAATTTAGCCCAGTCTGATTGTTTTACCGTTCCTCTTGAATGTGAACTGCGGAAGAATGAGATATAATTTAGCTGCTATCCATGGAGCACCTGGAACAGTTTTAAAACAAATTTGACACACTCTCAAGGTATTAGTGTTCAGCCACTTTAACGCAACATATTTTATTGTGGCTTGATTTACATTGTTAGTAAAATGAATTCAGCTATCTTAAAATATGCTTTGTAGGCACTGTTCATTTTTAAAAGATATCACATGTTTTAAAGTGCCATTTTAAAGTATTACCTGTTATTTTGTCTTGCCTATTAATCTGTTTCTTTGTCATTAACCTTATTCACTTGAAATTATTTGGTTATTTTCCTTGAAATTTTAAAATCTAAGAGTTCATACCTCTATATATTAAGCATTTGAAAGCTAAGTTTCTATTTGATAATGCAGAGTTAATATCTCTATGTTAAAATAATTTTGTCATTTAAAGCCTTAAAAATTTAATTAATATGTGGGATTTCCAAAGTTAAAAAAAATTTGTTTCTAGGAATCTGATAGAGTAAGATTAATTCTAATTTTATCAATGCATGCTTGATATTCACTCCTCAGTGAAGAGAATAATGAAGATATTGGCCAAGGTTGAATGGTTTTATAAAATTATTGACTTAATTTGATTTTTTTGTATAATAATCTTGCTGAGTTTGTGCTGGAGGCCGCCTCTAATGGCAGAATATACATACTTTTTCTAGATTTCAAATTTTCCTCATGTTCCTATGTAACGTCTAGACCAGGGACCTACAGTAGCTTTATTTCACTGCTAATATCTACAGATATTTGGGGTCACATATCTGGTCTGATATAACTTTGGATTTTTATAATTACTTTTCATAAAATTCTTATTGTGTGTGAACAAGTGCATGTACACAAGCTTAATATGATATTTAATATGATTTTTTAGATGAAAAGACATTTTAATATTTTGCTACACTAATTATCTTTTATGTGTCATGTGCAACGCAATTTCAGCTTCTTTGTAAATTTTCACCCTCTATCTGTAACATGTAAAAAGGTGGCAGAACATGTGCTTAGAGTTAGTCATGAACGCTGACCATTCCCCTCCAGCAGCTGGCGTCGTCGGGATGCACTCTGCTGTTTTATGTGGGCTTTCTCTAAGTAGAGCAGTGTACTTCTTCATAAAGTTTCGAGGTGGTGCTAGTGTTGTAATAGGAGAGCAGGAAGGAGCAGCGCTCACCGCCCCACGTGAGGAACCGGCTGCGGGACTTAGGGGCAGTTCTCGGCGACGGCACAGCCCGAGATCGCTGCCTACTCTGTCAGCGTTACTTAAATATTCCACCACCACAACTCAAGTGATGCCTTATCCTCCTTCAGCTTTCAGCAAGCTTATGTTCTCAAAAGGCTCTTTAGGTTCTTCTCCCAACATATGCTGTCAATAAATGCATTATATGAATTATGTAAATATAAATTATAAGTGTTTTTAAATATATTACTTCACAAAGGAAGGACCATTTTGTATTTGTATATACAGAATAGTTAGGATAGATATACAGCTACTTTTGCTTAATCCAATGAGAAGAAAGATTTGTACTAATCATGTTTGGACAGGATATTCTGTCTGCATTTTGTACTATGGATAACCACTAAGAAGATAACAATGTACAATGTATTAATTATTGAAACTATCCTATTAATCAGTTTTGAAACTATCTCATTGCTATTTCTCAATAAAATAATATATATTACTTCAATTAAATGGCCTGAAGTGTGTTTTCTAAGAAATTATTTATACAGGGATACCTCATAAGAAGCCCATGTTGCAGATTGTCTTAAATTTTAGACTTGATACAGACCTCAATCCATAAACTAGTCAGTTTGCTGAAGAGGTTGACTAGGCTCTGAAGAAGCAAGTGCCTGGTTTGAGTCCTCAGCCCTTATAGCTTCTCCCAAGGAGGACATGAAGCACACAGAGTTTTTATGACATCCTTACCAGAGTACTAAATATGAAAAGTAATCCTCACAATGACTTCCTTCACTGTCCAAATCGTTACAGAAGAGAGCATGAAGGTGAGGGATATAGAGAGAGGTTAATGGAAAAGTTTAGAGGCCACCCTGAAGAATGTTACTAAAATATCTTTTAATCTGGTGGATCAAGATAACTTCTTTCTTCTTCTTGTCTTTGTCCTTGTCCTTGTCCTTCCCCTTATTTTCCTCCTCCTCCTCCTCTTCTTCCTCCTCCTCCTCCTCCTCCTCCTCCTCTTCCTCCTCTTTCTCCTCCTTTTTCTCCTTCTTTGTTTTTGAGACAGGATTTCACTCTGCAGACTGAGAGTACTGGAATTATAGGCCTACACCACCACAGCCGGTAAGATAACTCTTAATCAGCTCCTGGGGGGGGGGAATGTTATGAATTGTGAATTAAATAAATAGGTAAGATACTCATGAGTGACAAAAAATTAATAACAAGAGCAATCTTCCTAGTTCTGACTGCTTTTGTAAATAACATATTCTTACTGCTGGTTCATGTTTCCAGAAGTATGATCATAATTTTAGTTATTTTTTCACATTATCATTTCACCTGGGTAAATTTAAAGTATTCTCTAATAGCTAATTTGACTTTCAGGATGTGACATATCTTAATGTAAGAGTTTTTAAAATGTCTGTATTCTAGAAAAGGGTCTAAGATTAATCAGACATAACTATGGTATAGTGACACGTTTACGAATATAATGTTATATAATGTAATGAGATACAACTAAATATATAGTTACACAATATGGAATATAATGTTATATAAATGTAATGAAATGTAAATGAAAATAGAACTGCATGCAATAAACATTGTTAAAATGCATTACTAGTTAAACTGATCAAAAATCTCTAGGTTCTTAACAGCATAGGTAAAAGTAATTATAATGAAAATGTTTACTGACAGTCTAGTTAACGAACTTTTAATATGCTGTGCCTGGATAAGATTCAACTAAAAAAAATTTAAAGATTTTTGATTATAAAAATCTCATATATGGGCTGGGGAGATGGCTCAGTGGAATAAGCACTTGCCTGGCAAGTGCAAGGGCCTGAGTTCAATCCCCAGTTCCACCAAAAAAAAAAAAAAAATCTCATATACATAAATATCAATATTTTTTCACTTTTATTTGAAGACTGATTTAATAGTCATTTGAAAAAAGATTCACATGTGATTCAATTACTCCTGATAATTTAGTTCTTCCTAGAATCATATTTCTTGAGATATATTTTATGCTACACTAATTGATATACAAAATACTTTTAAAGCAAAAATTAGGACTTTCAGCCTTCTAAATTTCGGCAGCTTTCCTTGTATCTGTTGGGGGTAGCGATAAGTCTCATGTTCCTTCTCTTTCTCTTTAATTAACAATGATTATTTGTTTGATGGTCATAAGGTTTTCCTTGGCTACCCTTACTGTTGGGTTACTATCAAATACATTGTTTTGCATCCATCATGCTGATTAGGAAAAGGCTTTTGGAGACCAGGCATTTCTTACTGCAACAGTAAATTCTACCAGCTTTATTTGTCTTGATAGAGGACTAGTACCTAGATATCTTTCTGTGTGAAGAGGCAATCATGGTCCTTTCCAAAATCTTAAACTACGTATTCAAATATATTTTGATTACTTGAAAAGGTGCAAAGATGACAATGGCTGTTTATTCATAAATACTCTTATCATTAATTGAGAGTGAGTCATAGATGTTTCAGTAATTTGTTGTGGTAAAACAAATCATTTAAACTTTACTGGTATAAAATCATTTCTTACAGATAATTGTCCATTTTATACATCAGAAGATGGTTGATTTCTAGTGGAGAGACCCAGTGTGGGAATAATTAGAACATGAGGAGG
>NW_004524778.1:1598632-1601778 GCF_000260255.1 Octodon degus
CAAAAAATAGAACACAAAGATTCCATTTCATTTCAGAAAGGATGACTTTTTAAACAAATCAACTAATAGCAAATACTGGAGAGGCTGTGAGGAAAAAGGAACCCTTTGCCACTGTTGGTGGGAGTGTAGACTGTTACAAACACTATGGAAAGCAGTGTAGGGACTGCTCAAAAATCTAGATTTGAAATCCCACTCAAACCAGCTATTCCCTTCTGGGTGTTTTGCAGAAGAACTGAAAGCATAATGCCACAGTGAAATATGTACACTCATGTTTATAGCAGCACACTTTGTCATAGGCAAATCTTAGAAACAACTGAAATGCCTATTGCCTGAGGAATGGATAAGAAAGATGTGGTATATTTATACACTAGAGTATTACTCAGCTATAAGGCCTTTAGGCCTTTCCAGGTAAATGGATGCAATTACAGGCTCTACTCTTAAATGAAATAAATCAGATCCACATGTATAAACATAAGAGTGTTTCTATAGTGTGAGAACCTGAAAGAATAAATAAAATCTGAAAGGCACAACAGATATAGTAAATTGGAGTGAAACTGAACATAAAGAATAGACAGCTGAGATGAGGGAAATGAGAGAAGATAGGAAAAAAATGGAAAGAGAAAATCATGTATGCATATGCACAGGACAGCTAAGATGCTTGTACTATTAACTACTCTCAGTTTTTTTGAAGGTGGCAGTTAAAGGTTAGGATTTTTACTTTGGCCAATTTGATATGCTAGAATCTGTAATCTGAGTGAGTACACTGAAGACAGTAATGTGCAATATATCAACCACTGTAGAATACCTTTCATCACTTTCTTAAATGTGTATCTTTTCTAATGTTTTATCTAATATTTTATATTCTCTTTAAATAAAAAAAAAATATAAGGACAGGAAAAAAATAAGGTTTATTAGAAGGAAGAGTTAATGTTTAATGGATCAGTCTTGCATACCCATACTGGTAAACTGAGCAACAAATTTGATGATAACAATATATAATATGACAGCCATTGTTAATTTTCTGTTCTTGTTTTGAAATTCTGTATCATTTTTATTGTTTTATATTTTTTTGTTTTTTGGGTTTTTTTTGGTGGAACTAGGGATTGAACTCAGGCCCTTGTGCTTGCCAGGGAAGTGTTTATTCTATTGAGCTATCTCCCCTGCCCCATGTTGCTTTGTTTTTGTCTTTGTCTTTGTTCTTGTTACTTATTTTTGGTTTTATTTCTTCTTTAATATAAAATTTTAAAAAGTCGGAGCATAGATATTTCTACTAGTGCTTATTTTCCTTAGGTATACATCTAGAAGAAGGATTATTAAATCTTATAGTAGTATATTTAGTTTTCTTAAGGAATCTCTGCAGTTTTATGGATAGTTATGCAAATTTATATTGCAAACAGCGCTGTATTTGTGGTACTGGGAATTGAACTCAGGACCTTGCACTTTCCAGGCACATGCTTAAGCCACTGGGCTATATCCCTGGCTCCCAAACAACAGTATGAAAGGATGCCTATTCTCCACACCCTTCCCATCATGTACTTATAAGGAGATATTTCATTTTGCAGCCATATTTTTCAAAAGTGAAATTTACTTTTGACTGATGTATCAAAATAAATTTACACATATTTATGAAGTAACATAATGTTTGGATACATGCATATATTGTACAATGTTTATATTAAATTATGCACATCTACAGTGGGATCTGGATTCATGCACACTTTTATTTGCAAATATTTTTATTTGTGGCCATTTTGGTTCATAAGCAGCAGTGTTGGGCACCGTTTTCAAACTCTGAGTCAGGTGATAAACATGACTGGCAATCTTTGCTAGAGTTTTGGAAAGAATTAAGTTTATGAACTGAAGAAACACTGTATCTCATCAAACACTTTCTTCTTCTTGTGGTGAAAACATTCAAATCTTTTTATCTCACTTTTTGCATTTTCAAGTATATTGTAATTATATATACTCACCTGAGGCAAGAGATTAGGTTGTGGCCAGCCAGCTGGGCAAGTGAGCCTGGCCTGCCAATCACAGAGACCTCAGGCCTACACACTCAAACCTGCATGTGGGCCCAGCACAGACGGTTATCTTGAATACTTCTGGTATGAAATCAAGCAGGTTTTTAATAGGATGGCCTTAATCTGATGCTAGAAGAGAGGATACAAAGAAAAGCAAAGCAAAGCAATTCAATGTGATGCAAACAAAACAAAACAGGAAACACAATACCGTGGCCCTTTACCTCATGGCCATTGTAAGCTTCTTCTCTGAACCACTCTTACACATAGAATGTATTTCTTTTTCTACTTTAAGTGACCTGCACTTACTCTTCAGAGCATGCTTCTTTTCTTACCTTTAAAAACATGAAATCTTGCCATCTTTTTATCAGCATGATTTTTTTTTTTTTTTTTTTTTTTTTTTGCTGTGCTTACGTGGACCAATCCTTTGTGTAGGACAAGAACCTGACTGTAGAGGAATCCACAGCACCCCAGACCGTGGTGACAGCCACATTATGCAAAGGACCTTAGAACTTCTTGTACTTAACTAGACCTTTGTACCAAAAATAAGTCTTTACCTATCACCCTCCCCATGTTCTTTTTGGTCACTGATACAGACACTTAATATTCAACTTCTATGAGATGAATGTTTTATTCTATTTCACATATAAGTGAGATTATACAGTTGTCTCAGTCACTCTTTTTTCATTGCTGGGACGAATACCTGACACCCAAAATGAAGGAAGGAAAGGTTTATTGAGTTCACAGTTATTGGAGGTTTCAGTTCATACTCAGCTGGCTCCAAGGCAGAGTGCAACATGGCAGAGAGCATCCATTCATGGCAGCAGCAAAGAGCAAGAAAACAAAATGGAGGAGTAACAGCAACAATGGCTACCAAGGGGAAGTCTTCCTTAAGTTGCATTCAGGCTATATGTTCCAGGCTGGAAGAAGTACTCATACCCATAATCCCAGCAGTACTAAAACCCATAATCCCAGTGGATCATGAGTTAATCTCAAAATCTAGAAGTCCCTGCCCCATGACTGCATGAGACTTTGGGGGGACAACTAAACACAAACCATAGCAACAGTACATGACTTTGCTTATCATATTTAACAAACTAATTTCCAGCACCACAGACAACAGGATTTTTC
>NW_004524778.1:1603258-1611096 GCF_000260255.1 Octodon degus
AAGAAAAAAACTGTGTAAGAGAGGAATAAAAAAGATTTAGGTATGTTCTCCACAGATAAGTTTTATTTAGTCCCACATTGCATATTGAAAGAAAATATTAGTAATTTTACTATTTGTAATAACATCATTATGACCTATGATTTTTAACCAAAACGCATAATTTCTAAAGTGTTGCTTAATAACTTGTTTTTATTCTAAAGCTTTTCAAATGGTAAGTGACTGTAGATTCAAAGCACATAACTACACATCCAATGTAAAAAATAAAGTGGACGAATTAATGAATGAATAAGTGAGTAAGTAAAGAGAGCTTTTAAAACCTCAATTAATGCTTTCAGAAAATGTTTGTTTTGAATAATTCAGAGAAAAATTTGGTTTCTTATTTCAGTTTAAATAATTTAATATCATCGTGGTAAAACTATTCAAACTACAGCACTTTATTGTAGAAATAATGTGAATAAAGTACTACAGCTGAGCTTTGGAAAAACTGAAATTTTACAATAGAAACATCAGGTAGCTAGTGTTCTCAGGGAGAAATGGTCAACGATACACAGCAAAGAGTCAATATTTAAATGGAGAAGGCTAATGTGTTAGAATTATTTCTAAACCATTAGAGAAAGAGTTATGGGTTATAAAATGTACAAAGAAACTTTGATTCTCATATAATGCTTAATATCTCAAAGAACTAAATTTAAAAAAGCTAACTTTAATAATTATATATCCATACTACTAAAGCAAACGATTTCAGGAAATTTTTAAGTATGATATTTATTATTACATGATCAGAGATAATAGATTATGCTCAATTATTTATTATAAATGATGGATTCAGGTTCACAAATGTATATAAAAGTGTATGGAAAATTATATTGAAAATTTAGTTGAGATTATACTTAAGATACGAAAAAAATGAATAATGTTGTAGTTTGGAAGGGATTTATTTAATCAATTTAAATAGCCAGATAGTTATTCTCTTCTAAAATGTCAATATGGTTTAATCTTATGGATTGTTACAATTACTTTCTATTCAATGTTATTGATATTTGAAATATGTTGCTGCACAAAAAACAATTTCTTACTTTGTCTTATGAAATTAAAAAAAAAAAACTAAGTGAATGACCGAATGATAAAATAATCTGTATTTGATGAATGTTACATAAATATGGAAATACGGAAAAAATAAGATCAATTAAAGGGGAACTCTCAGGACTTGGCATGCATGTCCTGGCATAGATCTCTAAAGAAATTGATTAGGAAAAATATTATAATAGCATTAGATATGTATTAGCATTAGATCTCATTAGCAAGGTAGGATTTGAACCACAACTTGGATACAAACATTAATCAAATCTGTGTGGATATTTTTAGTATCATAATGAATCTGTGTGTCTTTCTTGTCTGAGGAACGAGTAACACATCAGTCTTCTTGGAGAGGAGTAGTTAGCCTGGAGGGTGGTAAGGCAGGAATTTGTGGGCTGCTTTAAATGGCTGAAATATGGGATCCTTCTTGGGCTTTAATAAGATCTGACAGAGCTACTTTGACTACTGAACTGACTGCTATTTTATGAATTTTAAACTAATTATGAGGCCACCAAAGCAATACAAGCAAGAGTCAATAATTATGAGACTAGTGTGCTAGTAATGGAGGTAGTGAGCAATAGTCATTTTCTGCATATACTTGGTAAATGCCGTAGAATTTCCTGAGGGAATAGAAAAGCAATAAGGAAAAGAGGCAAGAGTCAAGGAAAGGGGCTGATAATTGAAATGGTAGTTTTAGCCCAGATAATTGGCATGGTAGTATTGTTATCAAATGGAGGTAAAGCAGGACTGAGAGAGAAGATTAAAGTTTTCTTTCCTTTTTTTTTTTTTTCGGCAGAATCCAGGCTTGAACTCAGGCCCTTACACTTGCCAAGTAAGCACTTATTCTAGTGAGTCATCTCACTGGCCTCAAAAATGAAAGTTTTCTAAGCGAGTTTTCTAGTGATCCTCCTGTCTCAGCCTCCCCAGTACTGGGATTACATGCATGTCCCACCACACCTGGTTTTGGAGTCGACACAATGTGGGGTTCCAGGCCTGTACAGAATGTGGTACCTGGGATTGACCTTGGGTCCTTGTGCTTCCCAGTCAGGTACTTAGACCCAGGAGCCATGTTATTAGCTCTATTTTTCTTATACTTTTGTCATTTTTAGAATTTTTTCACAACTTTACTGCTTATAATTGACCTTAACTACCTGACTTTTCTTTAAGCATTTTGACTAACACTATGGAATTCAAATCAACATTGCAATTATTTGAATATATTTAATTTTCTTGTCATCATCCCTTTATGTTTACCTATAATTGATCTCATTTTTTGACAGCCCTGTGGGGATACTGATTGGCATGTGAAACAAGAGATTTACAACATTTAGTCTGTCAGAGATTTGCCCTTAGAATTAAAGAGGAGTGGCGTATCTTTAGACTTCAGGTCTCATGTATAGTTACATTCAAAATATCTTGTAAAATTAGTTTCAAAGTCAGTGTACTAATGCTTGTGTCAGCTTTTTCAAAAGAATGGCATTGACATACAGTCAACCTAACTTTGACTAGAGATTATAAAATAGATGGAATGGTCAGGTGTAGTCCTAAGTAACCTTTCATCCAATGACAGTAATTACTTATTTGAATCTTTAATTCATTTAAATTTGCTTGAACTTTCAAGTGACTACCTACATATTTTCCATTTTGACAGATAAAATTGAATGACTAATAGACAGGACAATATACTTAGTGTTTGGTATGATTGACAGTTAACAAAATCATAAAACTCCTTTAATGCTGTCAGACTTGAAAGGCTAATATTTAATATAATCAATTTATGTTTGCTATGCCATCACACTTTTTTTTTTTTTTTTTTTTTTTTTTTTTTTTTTTTTTTTTGCGGAACCAGGGATTGAACTCAGGCCCTAACGCTTGCCAGGAAAGCACTTATTCCACTGAGCCATCTCCCCGGCCCCAACACAAATATTTTCTAAGCAAATATTCACAAAACAGAAATGAGAATTTCAAACAATTCTGAAAATTTGGGAATTTGTTATACATGTGTTTTTTCTTATCTAGATTTTTCAGGTTTACTAATGAAATTATCATTAATAAATCATTCCAAATAAAATTAAACAAGCACAGAAAGCGAAATATTGTATGTTTTTTTTCTCGTATAAGGGACCTAAACAATGCCAAAACTAATGTACTAAGCAACTCACTCACCAACTAACTAAATAAAGTAAAATAGAAAAGATAAGAAATGAAGAAGTAGAAGTTGTGGAGACCAGAAAGAAATATTTGAGAGTTGGAAGGAGAGAATAAAAGGGTAATAGAATTAAAATTGATTAAGATATGTTAAATGCATGTATCCATTTCTCCTTCATTGTGTAACATTAGCCTGCACTTGGGGCTGGGGATGTAGCTCAGTGACTCAAGGCCTGCATGGCAAGTCTGTGGGCCTGAATTTGATTTCCAGTCCCCACAAAAGAGAACATGCATAAACAAAACTCTTTTCTTTTCTCTTTTAAGGAGGAAAAACAAACACAAAAACAAAAACAAATAACAAAAAAGGCAGAAAACAGCAGCATATACCAACACAAATGGCACAGAATTTCTGATCAAAAATAGAAAATTATCAATACTATTATATTACTTATTGTTATCATCAAATTTGTTGCTCAGATTACAGATGTCAATATGTCAGACTGGATGAACAATTAAATATTAACTCTTTCTTTGTTAAACTTTTTTTTTCCTTGTCCATTTTATTCTTTATTTTTAAGTTTATTTTCAAGAGAATATAGTGATAATTGATAAGTATTAGACATGCTAAACATTAAAAAACAAAAAAAAAATAAAAGTATTCAAATGTGATTGTTATATTTCACATTTCTGTCCTTAAAGTAGTTGCTCAGATTACAGATACCTTCAAAAAAAAAAAAAAAAAACTGAAGGAAATTAGTACAACACTCTCAACTTCTGTATATAGACTTTCATGATTTTCCTCTTTGTTTTTTCCTATCTTTTTTTTTTCCAACTCATCTCAGTTGTTTATTCCTTATGTTCAGTTTGTTTCTATTTTACTGTTTCTATTATACCTTTCAGATTTTATTTATTCTTTCAGGTTCTCATGCTAGGAAGACAATCTGATGTTTTCAAATATGGGTCAGATTTATTTCACTTACGAGTATAGCCTCTAGTAACATCCATTTACTTATAAAGGCCTCAAATTTGTATTTCTTTTATACTCAAGTAATACTCCTTTGTATAAAAAAAATGCCACATCTTTTTTATCCATTCCTCAGGTAAGGAGCATTTTGGTTGTTTCCAAGATTTAGCTATGATGAATTATGCTGCTATAATATGGGGGCAAATATGTCACATTTTCAGTTATTTTAGAAAAAATACCTAGAAGAGTGTTACCTAGGTTGAATAAGATCTGCAATCCCAGCCATTTGAGGAATCTCCACATTGAATTCCATAGTGATTGTACTAATCTACACTCCCATCAACAGTGGAGAATTCCTTTTTTTCCACTACCTCTCCAGGATTTGTTATTAATTGATTTCTTTATGATAGACAGTCTTTCTGATGTAAGATGGAATCTCAGTGTTGTTTTAATTTGCATTTCTGGAATGACCAGTGCTGTTGAACTTTTTTTTTTCTTTTTTCTTTTTTCTTTTTCTTTTTTTGTGGAACTGGGGATTGAACTCAGGCCCTTGCACTTGCCAGGAAATCACTTATTTCACTGAGCCATCTCCCTGGTCCTGTGGAATGTTTTTAGATGTATTTATTTGCCATTTGTATTTCTTTTTCTGAGAAGCATGTATTTATCTCAGAAGCCCACTTTTTATTGGATCTTTGAATTTTGGGGACCTAATTTTTTATTTTTTTAGTTCTTTGTCTGAGTAATTATTGGTTAAGGTTTTTCCCAATCTGTGGGTCATCTTTTCACTTTCTTGGTACTTTCTTTTGATGTGCAAAAACTTCTGAAGAAAGTGAGATCCCTGTTGTTGATTTTTTGAAATGTTTCAGATGAAGATTTGTTTTTGTTACTGAACTCTCTACCTACCCTTTGTCTACATCTATGTCTTCAAGATTTCCACCTAATTTCTCTTACAGTAGATTTAGTGTTTCTGTTTTATTACTTGCTCTAAATTTGTGAGGGTTTTCTTGTTTTTGTTTTTGTTCTTGTTTTTTATTTCAGTACAGGTTCTACAGGGTCTCTCTACACAGATTGGATGTGTAGTGGTCCTCCTGCTTTCAGCCTCCCAAGCACAGCCTCCCACGCACCACCACACCCAGTTTATGGGAGTTAGGTTGATGGTGTGTTGATAGGGATTGAATTGAAGCAGTATAACAATTTTGGGATTATAACCATTTTCACAAGGTTGGTTTTTCTTATACAGAAACAAGGAATATCTTTCTATTTTCTGAAATCCTCATTGTATAGATCTTGTCTTCATTTGTTAGATTAATTCCTAAATATTTCGTTTTGGGAGGATGCTACTGTGAGGAATGTTGTTTTCCTAACTTTTCTAAAAATGAGTTTGTTGTCTGTGTAGAGGAATGCTATTGAATTTTGTCTGATTTTAAAGTTAAAGCTTTCAGTTTTTGTCCAATTAGAATGAAGTTGGCTGTTGGTTGATCACAGATGGCTTTTTTGAGATTGAGGTTTCAGCCATCCGTTCCAATTTTCTATAGGGTTTTTATTATGATTGAATGCTGGACTTTGTCAAAAGCATCTTCTGAATCTATTGAGATGATCATGTAGTTTTTGATTTTGGATCTATTTAAACGGTGCATTACATTTATAAATTTGTATATGTTGAAACATCCCAGTATTCCTGGGATGAAACCTACCTGGTCATGATGTATAATTTTGTTTTTTAGTGGTTTGCTACACTCTGTTTGCTAGTATTTTATTGAGCAGTTTTACATCTATGTTAATTAAGGAGATGGGCCTGTATTTTTTTTTTTTTTTGGTTGGTTCTTACTCTGATTATATTTGCTTTCTCAGTGTTATATTTGCTTCCCTAAATAAACTAGGGAATACTGCTACCTTTTCACTTCATTGAAGATTTTGAGGAGTATTTGGATTAAATACTGTCTAAATTTCTTGTAGAATTCAGCTGTGAATCCATCAGCACCTGGGATTTTCTTTGGTGGTAAGTTTTTATTACGTTTTCAATTTGATTGGCAGATCGTGAGTTACTCAGAATTTCTCGTTCTTCTTGTTTCAGTTTTGGTAATTACACCTATGTAGGAATCTATCCATTTCTTCTGTTCTTTCTAGCCTACAAGAATAAAGGGTTTTCAAAGTAGCTGTTGAAGATTTCCTGTATTTCCATGGGATTCATAGTCATTTCACCCTTTAGATTACTTATTGCTTGATTTTGAGGTTTTTTCTTTGTTCTTTTTGATGTGTTTGGCTAGAGGTTTATCAATTTCATTTGATCTTTCAAAGAACCAGCTCTTTGAATCATTAATTCTTTGTATTATTGTTATTATTGTTATTATTTTTGTCTCAGTTGCATTAATTTCCGCTCTAGTCTTTATAATTGCCTCCTCTATTTGAGCTTTGTGTTTGGCTAATTCTTTTGCTAGAAGCTTGACCTGCAGTATTAGGTTATTTATTTGTCCTTGTTCTGTTCCACTAACGTGTGAGTCCTACATTACCCTCTAAGAACTGCTTTCATTACATCCCACAAATTTTGGTGATTATGTTTATATTTTCATTTGATTATAGATATTATTGAATTTCTTGTTTAATCTCACTGCTTATCTCTTTGCTAAGTTTTTGTCTTCAGGACTTACCTTCTTGAAGTAACAGGGTATTAAAATGCCCTGCTAAAATTGTGATATTGGGTATTACATTTTTCACGTCCATTAAAATTTGTTTTACGTAATTGAGTGCTCATATTTTTGGTGTACACATTTTATGATTGTTATCTTTCATCTTGAATTTTTTTCCCTAACTAGTATACAGTGACCTTCTTTATCTCATTTAACCATTCTTGGTTTAAAATTCAGATTGTCTGCAAACAGGATAGCTATGCCTACTTTTTCTGAGGTCCTAGAACACGTAGCATTGTTCTTTATCCTTTTTTTTATCCTATGAGTTTACTTATGAATTAAATGTGTTTCTTGTATAAAGCATACTGTTGGACTTTGTTTCTTGATCTATTCCACCACTGTATTTCTTTTAATTGGTGAATGGAGTTCATTTACATTGTTGGTTTTAATTGATATGTACTGGCTTATGTTTTTTGTGTTATTTTCTTGCTGTTGGTTCACTACTGTTCTCCTGTGTTCAATTGCTTTTCTTTTTGTGGTTTCTTTCTGTTGTCGTTGTTGGATTATAGTCATTTTGATCCCTTTTAGAATATGTTTTAAGCCAGTCCTAGCCTAGGCCTGGTGAGTGTGTGGGAGAGCTGCTGGCTACCCTGCACTGGAGGGACCTGCTACTGGTCCCAGCACAGGCACAGAGGGGGTGAGACCCTCTTCCATCCCCTTGGGACGCCCCCCTACACTCTGTGGCACCTCCCTGACACTGCCCGCCAATTAGGAATTTCTGCTGCATTTCAGGAATCTCCAGACCCACTCCTAGCCCAGGCCCAGTGAGTGTGGGGGAGAGCTGCCTCTCCCCCACTACTCCACCTTGGCCCTTCCAGGCTTAGCTCAGGCCTGGCATACAGGCCTGGGGTGAAACCCTGCAGCTGGAATCCCTGCAGAGAGTGTAGAGGACAAAACCACACAGCTAGTCCAGGAACAGAAAATCTTGCCAGAGGGGCACAACAGGTTCAGCCCCAAGGGCA
>NW_004524778.1:1624972-1625860 GCF_000260255.1 Octodon degus
GGAAAAAAGTTTATTGTCCCAGCACTTCCTGATATTATTACCCAAGAAAGAGCATATTAAGAGTTATATTGTATCTTAATTGCTGTAGCTTAATTATTAATACTAAAAATAGGAAGTGAAATGTGGAAACTGATGATGTTTTGTAGATAGCGGTTTTGTACTTTATCTGTTTATTTGACACAAGTTCTTTCTATATGGCTCAGACTCATAGTGATTCTCCTGTCTCAGCCTCCCCATTGCTTGGTTTACAAGTATGTGCCACCACTCCTGGTTTTGTAGCTGTCATTGCCTACCCAAAAACCAGAGGCAGGAACAACATGCAGTACTGGTGATCAAACTTTAGTCTTTGTGGTTTCCAGGCACATTCTTAGACAACCGAGCTATCTCCCTACCCTGGTTTTGTACTTTAGACCACAAAAGCAAACACTATAGCTATAAAATAGAATAGCTCATAAATTGGGAATTTGTATGTAAACTACTTCCCCTGAGATCTGTCTAGGCATCTCCCTGCTTGTTATTCTCAGTACAGACCAGTTCACCTGAATTCCCTTCTGCTCCCACAGAGCCTCCAGTCTGGATTCCTCCTGGTGGGCCATCTATTTACCTGGCCTGTCCACTGTTCTGTGCTTCGAGGAGTCTCACAATAATAAAATTCTTATTCTAAGAATGAATAAAAAAGAACGGAAAGAGCCTTATGCAATAATTTGTTTAAGTGGGTTACTGAGCTAATATTGTACTGGAAGTTTGAATTTATACATTTTTCCCTTGATAATTAAGTTGATGATGAATGCCCACATATCTGAGGTTTACACTGAGGTTTTTAAGATTATTGCTTTATCCCTGAACATATTCCCCAGAATTCTGATGGTACAGCCACATATTCTAGAC
>NW_004524778.1:1629795-1630461 GCF_000260255.1 Octodon degus
AAAGGATATAACTTTTATTTTAAAAGTTATTACTTATTTTAGATCATTTAATGATTCATTACTTTTTTGTATACTGCTACTTTTAGGAGAGTTAGATCTATTAATATATATTTTAATGTTATTTAGAGATATTTTTGAAAATATTTTTATTATCCTAAAGCTTTTATTGATAATCATACTTACTTTAATTATTCAGGGATGCATTTTTATTATAAAAATGCAAAGAGTTTAACTTTTCTACAACAAAGAGAATGTAAAAAAATGAAATATCACCCAAATCTCAATTAATACTCAAAATCAAAGGATATTTTCCAAGCTTTTTATTGGAAGACTGCTGATATCAAGACAGATGTTAGATATTAAATATATATATGTGATATATCCATATGTATGATATATATGCATAACATATATATCATACATATCATATATTCTGCCTCTCTCTCTCTATATATATATACTATATATACATAGTGGTCATATATATGTATATGTATATGTATATGTATATGTTACAGTATGATTTATCTCACAACATGTCCTTGAGAAAATATCATTGTAAATGTGCTGGAAAAACTATATTTCATAAATTTAAGTTCAACAATTATAACTGCTCCTCATACATAGTGATTATTATTAAATACATTCCTAAAATAATTGATAATT
>NW_004524778.1:1630626-1637442 GCF_000260255.1 Octodon degus
TAATTTTTGTGGAAGGGACCTAACTCAGGACATTGAACTTGCCAGCAGGCAGGTGCTTATGCTACTGTGCTATCTCTCCATCCCTAAGGTAAGTTAAGAATTTCTATAGTATCCACTTATTAGAATGAAAAATTGTAAATAGGATATCATTGTATATAATCAGAATGTGCATCCACTATCACATTGCTTTCTAAGCATCCCAGAATATGAATTAAGCTATAATATGTTTGCTTTCTTTGAATGTGTGTTCTCATATCCCTACTAGATGGATAAAACAACTAAAGGAGTGAAGAGTCATGAATATGAGTCTAGAGATGTCCTGTCATATTCTTGACTCACCACTTAAATATTAAGAACCACCTTTGTTCATGCAGGGTGTTATAACAAAATATCATAACCTGCAAGTATTTTATCAACAGAAATGTACTTTTCACAGTCCTACAGGCTGAGAAATTCAACAAAGTGGTAGCAGCTTCCATGAGTGACAAGAACCAAATTTCTGGATGACACACAGCTTTCTGTTTTTTCTTTTTGCTGTGTCTTCATGGTAGAAGCACTGAAGGAGGTCAGTGGCATCTCATCAATATGGACAGTACTCCCATGCATGAGAGAGCCTCCTTCTGCCACAATCAGTTTTCAAGAACTTATTTCTTAATACCAATGCTTGATTCAGAGAAGGCACAAATAATAAATAAATGCATACCAAGAATCTATTGAATAGAAAAGTTAAGTGTTTGATATAACATGTAAGAAAAACATGATCTTGGTTTCATAAGATTTAAAACCATAAATCTATAAATAAGATACGAGTTGATTGTAATGCCATGACAGATTCTGCCATTTACTAATTGTTACATTTGCATACTATAAACAATTAGTGTTTTACAAAACTCATGTGATGATTATTGCAAGCACTGGACTTTACCCATTTTTTTTTGGAAAATAAATCCTCAAGACATTGTTATCCCTGACTTGTTTAACCTTAGTTTACATGTTATTGAGGAGTGAAAATTATTCATTCTCATTTTCTTTATTACATATAACAACTCAAACTCTTTTTCTGCCTCATTTCATATGACTAACCATCCACAGTTCATTTTTCTTCTAGGAAAGACAATCCTGTTTCTGGGTACCATTAGATTATTTTAATAAGATGTGAAAATCTTAATCTTGGCTGAGAAACATATTAGTGGTGCCACAATTCACAATTTCTGCCTACATTTTCTTTCCCAGACACAAGCATAACTGCCAAATTGAGGGTCTTTCCTCTTATACCTGGTGATAAACTCAGGTTTTGGCAATATTTAAGCCTATTTTAATGGTCTTCAGGCAGTCAGAAATCTATATTGCTTTTATAATATTAAAGGAAGAATTCTTTATTCATTAAAGAATGAACAGTGTTAAATTAAAACTTCCTTGGTTGCCATCAAATCTCTTACTAGACTATTATGCCATTCATTGTCTAGGATTTCTGCTTTTCGTCTAATCTTTACAATGAAAGTTATTTTGTAGCCAATTATTATGCAAAAGAACTCACACCACAAATAATTTATTAGCATCATCAGTGCTGAAATAGTAATTACAGACTTTGTAGAAATTTTCACCTTTTTGAAAATATTATGTCACTAAGTATTTTCCTCATTATATCATATCATAGATTTATTTTTTTTCTTTGATGGTATATATAGATCTTAGGTTGTTAGTTTCTAATTGCACAATCCATATAAATAGGTGCAGTTCACATCTTCTTAATTATGCCTTGTTACTGTCTTAACATATATAGTTGCTTTATGTATACCTTCTGTGATTTTCACATGAAGAGTTATCTTTAAGGTGATTTTGTCTATACATAACAAAGATCATATGTGAGGTAATTATATGCATTAATTATGCATGTCATTTTGACCTTATTCTAAGAGGTCCGTGATGTTTTCTATTGCCAGATAATCATAGGTTTGGTTTTTTTTATATTTTTCATGAGTAATTTCCAATAAATGGAACATGTAAATGTTAAAAAGTCATTTTCCAGATTAAGTTTTACATGCATATTTCTGGTAATATGAATAATGGGTTGGAAGGCAAAATTATGTATTACAACAAATACTGTGAAATTCTTATTATCTTGTTAAATGAAATTCTGTATCACTTGCATTTTTTTGTTTTAATTCTAATTTGTACTCTCTTTAAAAATGTTTCCAAAAACTGACTTCTCTGTTACTGTCATGTGCTCTCATTTATCTTTACAACTTGGGATCTTTAATGAAGTACACTTTCATGTAAAAGAAATCTAAGTGGCAGGCAAATGCCAACAGCCTCAGACAAACAACCAGCAAAGAATTGAAGCCCTTAGTTCAAAAGTGTGCAACAGACTCCATGCTAAAATAATCACAGAATGAGTTTGCAAGTGTATTTTTCCCCAGTTGTAAATTTGGCATAGACCACAGATCCTGGACCAGTAGCTTCATCACAGCCTCATGAGAGATCGTGAAGCAGACCTAGGTTAATCAGTAAGAGTTATATCTGTTTCAAAAAATTGATCACTATGTCTTCTAAATACCTAGGGAAGCCCCAGAGCAGCTTTTTAAAAACCGCATACAATGTAAATTGTTTTCTACCAGAGATCAAATTAACACTTGCTAGGCAGATGCTTATGACACTGGGCTATGTCCCCACCCTAATATTTGTTGTTGTTACTGCTAAATTCAGAAGCGATTTGTAATTCAGTCATTAATGACCAGTCACTAATAAAGCTTTGAGATGTGCATATGCATCTTAGAAGCATATTTTTGGACAAGGTCTTTAAATTTATGAGGTGTTTTGTTTTATTTTTTAATTTGTTACATACTCTAGATTTTAGTACCTGGTCTGCAGAACAGCTGGAAAATTATTTTCCAAATGAAGGAGTTATTTCTTCACTCTGCTAAAAATTTACTTTCCTATGCAAAAGCTTTTAAATATGATGAGATCTCATTCATTTATTTTTTGGTAATATTTCCCTTGTGGTCTGGGATCTGTTCATAAAGTCTTTGCCTACATCTATGTTTTCAAGAGTTCTACCATCATATAGTCAGGTGGGTTTATATCTCATTTTGTTCTGCTTTGATTTTGGTGGTTCCAGGGATCCAACTCAGGACCTTGCTCTTGCCTGGAAAGTACTTATTCCACTGAGCTATCTCCCTGGGCCCTATATATTTCTTTGACATTTGGATATTTGATCCATTTTGATTTTAATTGGCTGCCTGTTGAGAAACATTGGTCTATTTTTTTTTTTTTTTTGTCTGTGGCATGTAGAAAGCCTGTTTTTCCAGCACCATTTATTAAAGAGGTTATGTTTCTTCAGATGTGGGTGTTTTCCTCCGTGACCTCAGATAAGGTGGCTGAGTGTGTTTGGAGTTGCTTCATCTTTAAGTCTGTGATTTTGCCAGTTGATTGCTGTTTTTATCACAGTAACTTTTAGTATGATATAAGGATAGGGATTGTGATGCTTCATCACTTTTCATCTATATGAAATCTATATATGAAATATACATTAAATATATATGAAATATATGATATATATTAAGTTTACATATAAAATATATATATGAAATTATCTCCTCTGGTTCTAAATATATTTAAATCCAGCAGGATTTCTTTCTTATTTTTTTGAGGTGTTGCCTTGACATTTTCAATGAGATTTAATTAAATATGTATAACAATGTTGGATATATGACCATTTTCATTGTGGGTTCTTCATATCAAAGAACAAAGGATATCTTTACATTCATTTTTTTTTTCAGTACCAGGAATTGATCTGAGGACCTTGCACTTGCCATGCGTACTTACATGGCTGAGTTATCTTTCTATTTTCCAGGTCCTCTTTCCATCTTTGATAATCACTTGGGTCTACTTTATAAGAGTATTGTAGTTTTCAGTGTAAAGATTTTTTACTTCCCTTATTGCATAGAGTCCTAGGTATTTCATTTTTCCAATGTTATTATGTAAAATATGTTTTCCTTTCTCAGTGATTTTGTTGTTTCTTTATGGAAATGTTACTAATTTTTGATCATTGACTTTGTGTCCAGCACAGTGGCTGAACTAGATTATTAAATCTATATGTCCTTTTGTGGGGTTTTTAGATTCTTCTGGGTAGAGTTAACACATCATCCACAAATGGATAATTTGATGTTTATATAACTGAGACTGAACTAATTGTTTTTAATACTGGGAATAAATAAATCAGGAAAATTTTTTGGAAATGTTTTAAATTATGTATATTTTTATGTAGTATAAAACTTCATAAGTGTCTGAGTGGTATAATGAGCCAATTTATAGTTTTTGCATTTTAAAGCATCTTTTATAAACCAAGATTTATCTTGTGTGTTCTGTAGCCACAACTCACATGGTAAAATAGTAGTGTAAGAGCCACTCCATACCAGCTTACATATAACTGAAGAAAGTCATTTTCAGATAATATATGCATACATATTATTTAAAAATGCCTTATTATGAAATCAATGAAAGGTATGTAGTGGTTACATAAAGAAAATGATTTCAGTTGCTGATCAGTTTTCTTTCAAGCTATTTTCTAAAGTTAATTTTGCATTTCACGGTTTATCTTTCTGATAGATACTGTTCAAATGAGAAAGGAACTTGGAGTTGGAGGAAGAAAAAAGGGAGGAGAGTGAAATGGAACATAAAATGAATCTTGAAATTATATATAAATGTAAACATTCGCTATGATAGTATATTATTATAAATGTAGTTATTTAAGCTATATTAATAAAAATGAAACTGGAAAAGTTTGTATTTCCATTTTAATATTATTTAACTAGCAAAAAATAGTGCATTCAAAATATCAATTGACATTGATTTTCTTTTACTATATTATATATAGATTAAAAATATTTTGGTACTTTTATTAATGATTTACTTGGTTGGCTTACATGTATTAAATGTGTGTTAAGTCACATCTTTTGCCACAGAAAATTCCATAGCACATAGGAAGTTTTGCTTCAGATCTTTTGTCGGTCAATGTTGTTATATGTAAACGTGGCTTATTCTGCACCATGAAGGAGTTTAAGTAGAATTTCAGAGAAGGAAACAAGGCATTATAAACAACATAATAAATTTCTGCATTATAATAATGTTACAAATAATGTCAAATTGAACAAAGGGGATGTGATACAAGAGAAGAATATCCTAGTCTTGGATAAAGGTAGAAGCATACTATACAATAGTAAATGTGATAAGAATATTTTGAATCACATATAACAACTTATAGCAGTTGCATTTTACTGGTTGACCAATAAAAATGCAGCACCTTGCATTATAATCCCTACAACTAAACTCTTTAAGCACGTCTAAATTTTTTACCTCTTTTATATTATATCCCTGTGTGTATGTGTGTGTGACTAGCAGTGATCCAATTTTCAGCCTGTCCAGCACTGGGATTATAAGCATGCACTACCACTCCCAGTCTAGGAGGCCAGCTCAGCTCACCCAAGGGCATGGCTGGGAAGGCATGTGGTGCCGGGTTTTGAACCATTTTGTGTGTTCACAGTTCTGTCAGGTCAGATACTTGTGATGCCATCATTTCATCTCTTATTTTGTCACCTATGATGGAGATAGAGTAGGAATGCAGTGCTTATCAGGCAGTAGCAAAGGAGCCAGAGACTGGCAGTCTACAATGCCGTCTGAGAGCCTGCACACAATAATGTAAGGCAGTAAAGGTGAATCTGGTGGGGATCAGTGCCTGAACTGCAACCTAAAACCCACCTATTTATTGCAAAGTTCCAATACCGCAATTAAACCTGAATACAGAGATTTTACTTTAGAGAGTAAAAACCTTTGTACATTAATAGCTTTTATCTTAAAAGAAAAACAAATGACAACTAAGATCTTAACTCCAGAAACTAACATGCACAATTTCCACCCCCTCTAATAATTTGAAATTAGTCATCCAATTGGAAAATGTAGTCCTTTGAGGAATGTTTGATATGCAAACTATAGCAATGAGTATCTTTAAAATACGACTATTCTCCCTATTTTATGGAGCAGCTGAAGTTGTGAATAGTTTGGTCCTGAAAAGGAAATCTTGCTAGAGACAAATCCAATCATTAGTCACCAGGTAACCCTGTGTTTCATGATACTAACTTTGTCTCCAGTTCTTGGGGAGGTTTTCTCCCATAGAGAGTGAGAGTTTCACCTGAACTCACATTTTGTTTCTTGTCTATAGTGTCCTTATTCCATTGCCATTATTTCTCTGTGAATATTGAGTTCCAATGCTTGAGAAATTAAAAAAAAAACTTTAGAAATAAAAAATATATTAGAAAATGGAAGAGATCATATAGTGGTTTTAAAGTACTTCCAAAATTCTGTGCTCTTTTTTTGAAATAGAAGCATGAATTTCCAACTGCGTCAGTGTGGACAAAGCCAATTTTTTTTTTTAATTTTTTCAAACCAAATTGGTGGGATAGTTTCAATAATTAATACATTGCATACATTCTTCCTAGTGATTAGTTGATGTACAAGATGTGGACTTGATATCCTATTTACAAACACTATTGGAACAAATCCTTCTATTCATTAAGAGAATGTAACTGTATATCTATTCTAACCATTTTGAATACACAGATACAAAATGGACATTCATCTGTATCCCCCTTTTTGTTTAGTTCCATCACTTGAATATTATAGGTGTGTGAACTCAACAAAATATTCTAAAAGAGTCCAGTAGCCCATAATAGTATTGAGTCTTCCACTTCACTGGCAATGTCAGAAATTGTTGACCTGAGTCCCCTACAGCTCAACATAACAGCATGGCTTTACTTCTTA
>NW_004524778.1:1648097-1653277 GCF_000260255.1 Octodon degus
TATTTATTTATTTATTTGGTACAGTCTCACTATACACATCTCAGACTCATAGTGATCTTCCTGACTCAGCCTCCCCATATCTGGGCTTATAGTTGTGCAAAAAGCACAGCACATTTTGCTGAACAGCTCAGCACAGGGCCAGCATTGCATGCAGTACTAGGGATCACACCCATGTCCTTGCACTTGGCAGGCAAGCGCTTAGATTGCTGAGCTGTCTACTTTGCCCTCTAAATTTATTTTTGCTATTGAATTATTATAAATATGTGGCATCAACACTTTGGCAGATGACTAGATTGTATGTTTTTTCACCCATTTCACATATTTTCTTTACTCTAATGCTTGCTTCCTTTTTAGTAAATGTGTTTTTATTTGATATGAACACCCTGCCAATGCTTGTTCTTTTGGTATTGTATATATTTTTTCCAGGCTAATGCTAAAATGTTTACATTATGTTTTGTTTTAGCAGTTGCATAGTAACAGATCTTGAATTTAAAACTACATTACATTTGTCTTTGTGAGTGGTGGAAGATAAGCAACTTTTATGCTTTTGTATGTGGAAATCCATTCTAAACTGTGCTTTTTGTTTTTTCAAAATGAGTACCTCTCATCCATTTTGCAACAATGTTATATTCTTGTTTTGTTCTTTTTTTTGCTGTATTTTAAGTTAAACTTTAAAAAATGTGGTAACGCATCTCACTATGCAAGTGGGATTACAGGCATGCACCACCATGACCAGTCTTGGTGGCAGGCTCAGTGCACCTCAGAGTGGGACTGGTGTGGCACGTGGTGCTGGGGATTGAACCCCAGTCCCAGTGCTTGTCTAGGCAGGCACTTAGCCCACTGAGTTATCTTACCAGCCTCAATATTTATTTTTTAAAGGATACAAAATAGTAATAGGAAAAATGAGACAAGATTTCACTAAAGAAAGTAATAAAAATTCACCCATGGTTGCTGTATTTCATGATGCTATCTTTAAATTAGTTGTTCAGGTACCAGATATAAGCATGTGAGATTCATTTAAAGAGAAAAATAACAAAGAGATTATAAGAAAACCAAAAGAGGAAAAAGAATTCAGATTAAAAACTTGCCCATTGAACAATTTCTTCCTGTTTCATACTGTCTATTGTGTCTTTTAGGTTTTCATCACTCTTTCTGGTCCTCACACTAACGAGGTAATATGATGTGTGCACATGTGATCCAATTTATTTCACTTACCAATATAATCTCTAGCTGCATCCATTTATCTATAAAACCCTCAAATTTATCTATTTTTATAGCTGAATAATCTTTTTCTACACTATTCATTTACTCCATTGTATAAAAATACTATATTTTGTTATTCATTTCTCAGTTGATGGGCACTTGGTTTTTTTTCCAAGATTTAGCTATGACAGATTGCACTGCTACAAACACAGGTGCACACTATCACTGTGGTATTATGATTCAGTTCTTTTGGAAAAATACCTAGGAGGTGAACAGCTAGCTTTACTGGGACCTCTAATCCTAGCATTTTTAGGAATCTCCATACTGATTTACAAAAGACTGTGGCAGCCTGCACTTCCGTCAGCAGTGGAGAAGGGTTTCTTTTTTCACACAGCCTCTCCAGCATTTGTTATTGGTTGAGTTCTTGTTGGTAGTCATTCTTTCTGCTATAAGATGGCATCTCAGCATTCTTTTAATTTGCGTCTCTTGAATGACTGAATGACTGAAAATGCTGAACATTTTTTCATATATTTATTTCTATTTTGTATCTCTTCATTTCTCAAGTGTATATTCATCTCAGGTGCCCATTTTTGGATTGGGTCTTTAAATTTTGGAGGCTTGATTTTTTTAAAATTCTTTATATGTTTCTGATAGGAGTCCCTCATCTGATGGACAGTCTGCTATAATTGTCTTCTACTTCATGGGCTTCCTTTTTACTCTGTTAGTGATTGCTTTTTTTTTTTTTTTTTTTCATTTGTATGTGGTATAGAGTCTCACTACACAGCTTGGACTTGTGATCCTCCTGTTCTCTGCCTCCCCAGGCCTGAAATTACAGACATGTGCCCCTGGTCCTAGTTGCTGGCTCAACATGCCCCCAGGAAGGCCTGGCCTGGCATGTGTTACTGTGGACGGAACCCTGGTCCCTGCTCTTGGCTGTGCAGACTGTTAGTCTGCCGAGCTATCTCACCAGCCTTCAATTTGTTATTTCTTTTGACTTACAGAAACTTTTAAAATACATGAGATAGCAATTGTTTATTTTTTGAAGTTTTCCCCATGCAGTTTGATTTTTATTCAAGAACTCTTTACCTACCCCTCTGTCTTTAAGGTTTCTACCTACATTTTCCTCTAGAAGATTAGTATTTAAATTTTAATATTTAAATCTTTGCTTCATTATGACTGTAGTTTTGTGCATGATAGTAGGCACATTTCTATTTTAAACCTTTGGCATGTGGAAAGCCAGTATATCCAACATCATTTATTAAAGAGGCTATCTTTCTTTCAATGAACAAACTTGGTCCTTTTGTGAAAGATAAGGTAGCTGAGTGTTCTTATAGTTGTGTCTACATCACGTAATCTGTTCCACTGATCCTCAGGTCCATTTTTATTCCAATAGCATTCTGATTTTCTCACAGTAGCTTTGTAGTATAATTTCAAGTCAGGGATAGTGATGCCTCCTGCATTTCCTCTCTTGCTTAGGATTTACTTTGCTATTCTAGTCTCTTCTGGTTCCACATGAATTTTAGGAATGATTTTTTTTAGATCTGTGAGGTTTAGTAAGGGTATTTTAATTGATATTGCATTGAATATGCTTAACAATTTTGGGAGTACGGCCATTTCAACAATGTTTGGTCTTCCTACCAGTAGCAAGAATTCTCTTCTGGTTTTTTGAAATACTATTCAATCTCTTTTTTCAGAGTACTATAATTTTCACTGTATAAATCTTTTCATTCTTTGTGAGATTAATCCCTAAATATTTCATTTTGGAGGGTGTTATTGTGAAAGGCATTATTTCCATGATTTCTCTCCCAGTGCTATCGTTTGTGTATAGAAATGCTACTGATTTTTCAGTGTTAACCTTGTTCCTGCTACGCTACTGAATTAGATTTTTAAATCTACAAGTCTCTTATAGGAGTTTTGGGGTCCTGTGTGTATAGATTCAGGTCATCAGCAAATAATGATAATTATGCTTCTTCCAGTCCAAACATTATTTGTTTTATTTTTTTTTCTCTTTTCTATTTGCTCTGGCTAATGTTTCCAAAACTATAACTAACAGGAATGGTGACAGTAGGCAATCTCATCTTCTTCCTGATTTTAAACTGAAAGCTTTCAAATTTTGTCCATTAAATATAATGTTGGCTGTTGTTTTGTCATAGATAGATTTTTCAGATTGAAATAAAGATGATATATTCCAATTTTCTGTAGTGTTTTTATCATGAATGAGTGTTGGACTTTACCAAAAACTTTTTCTGTACTTATTCAGACGATCATGGGATATTTGTCTTCGGTTCTGTTGATGTGTTGTATTACACTTATGTTTTTGTGCATATTAAAACATCCTTGCCTTCCTGGGATGAATCTCACTTGGTTGTAATGTATAATTTTCTTGATGATATATTGCATTCTGTTTGCTAGTATTTTTTAATTTTTTATTATTTTTTATATATTTGGTTGTCACAGAGCCTCACTATGCAGCTTGGACTCATGGTGATCACCCTGCTTTCATCTTCCCCAGCACTGGGATTACATGTGTTCCACTATACCCAGAGTCTGGACAGTTCAGTCTGCCCTGGGATCGAAACTGGCACAGCAAGTTGTGCCCATGTTTGAACCATGATACCTGTATTTGCCTAAGTTTGCCTGAGCAGGTACTTTAGTCCCCTGAGCTATCTCTTCAGACCCTGTTTGCTAGTATTTTTCACTAGTATCTATGGTGAACTGCACAATTTACTTTCCTCATAATTTTTCTTTCTTTGCCATAAATAAACTGACTGAAGGGTGGAAAGTAATTTCAGGTTTCTGTATTTTGTATCATTTGTCTGCATGTTTGTTTTTAAGCCAATATATTGGTACTTTACTTATTACCACTTTGTGTACATTTTTAATCACTTAGTATAAAATCGTACTATGTTTTTGATCAACATTACACTGATTATTTTTAAAATTTTACAGTTTTATATGCACTAAAGAACTTTTGGTTTGTTTCTGGGAAGAATGATATTGGAATATTTTTACTTCTTTTATGTTAAGGAGAAAAAATAATTTAAAATATTAAAAGCAATGCAGACTTTCAAAAAAGATGATAGTAATTCAATTTTTGTTTTATTTTATATTATTGTCTTCAAAGAAGTTATTCGGTTACCAGATATAAGCATGTAAAATTGGTCAAAATAATTAAGCATTAATTGTTCCTTTCAATAAACCAATAGAAATTAGAAAGGTAATAAGCTTAGCTACCTTGTGTGTGAGTGGGTGTGTGTTTTCCTTTCCCATCTTTCTTTCTTTCTTTTCTCCTTTCTGTCATCCTCGCTTCTCTTTCATGAAATAGTCATTAAAATCTGGTAGGTATAATATATATTGTTAAAGAGAAAGTAACCAATCAAATGGCACTTTATTAATGGCAGTGTTTAAAAAAAAATTGTTAGAAAAAGTTATCTGAAATTTGAAAATAAATAAAATTTCACTTATTGATGATAGTTCCATTTATTCAACATGTTGCTAAAAGTTTTGGACAAAACAATCAGATAAATTAAAAAAAAAAAGATAAAGACAGCAAAATTGGAAAAGAAAATATTTTTGTAGTTAGTAAGATCTTATGTAGATATAGATATCTGAACAATTTATCACAACCTGTAAGTCTTTGTAATTAATCAATATATAATTACTATGTAGAAAAAATGCATCAGTTGTTTTAATATCCAGTATTTTTCCTAATTCAAAATAAATTAATAAATATATTTTCTGATATTAATATTTTCTTAGTATGGTAAACATAAGTAAATATAACCTACAAAAACTCCTTAATGCCCTCTGCTTTTTAGTGGTACCAGGGATCAAACTCAGGACCTGGAACTTGCCAGGCAAGCACTTATTTCACTGAACTATCTCCCCGGCCCTCCTTAGTGCCTTGTTTTTGAAAATAATTTGTCAATAATTTTTAACATACAGTTAAATAATCCCCAGTCCCACCAAAAAAAAAA
>NW_004524778.1:1653377-1658061 GCF_000260255.1 Octodon degus
ACCTGAGTCCCCTACAGCTCAACATAACAGCATGGCTTTACTTCTTATACTTTGTTTTCATACTTTTCTGCTGGATGGCTAAGACCAAGATAAAGCAAGACCTATGCAATGAGACTTGTAGCTTTTAAGTCTGATAAGGTCAGTGAAATGCCCTCAGGATTTATCCTGAGATCCTGTACCTCAGATTGTAGATCCTATGTCAGTGTCAGCCATGTGGATGAGTCACGGCCATTGCTTGGCCAATGTGCTCTCTGTAAAAGCCTGAAGAATGTTTTCTCTCTGGGTGACTCCCCTTAGGCACATTATACTTCATCAATCATTTCCCTCTTTGGCCCCATAATCTCCTTGATCAAAAAATTTGGGACACGTCTGAGTTACGTGACGTTACAGTACAAGTTCTCATATGTCCTGAGTCTTAATTGACCTGGAAAGTCTAGGGCCAAAATGTTGGCTTTCCTTGCAGCCCTCCTTTTTCTCTAATTTTGGTCGGCAAACTTGGGTTGTTAACCATCCAGAAGACAAGCTTATTGTTGTTACCATACAACGTAGGCTGTAAAGCTTAACCTTACTATCTGTCTGAATATCAAACATCTTAGGCATAACACGGAATAGGTATTTTTCATCAAATATAGATATGTTGAACTTTAAATCCCTACAGAATATGATGAAAAAACATTTAAAAAGTAAAATATATTTTTAAAATAGGCATAAAGAATTATATAATTCTTATATTTACATGTAAGTCCAAAAATCTCACCATATACAACCTTGAAGCAGGACAGACCTACAACATTCCTTTTCCTGTCTCCTGCCTTCATTCACCACCCCCTTCTTTTTGAACAATCATCTACCCGACAGACAGCACAGCAGCAACTTGCTTGTCATGACAAGCAGCCGGTATTCAGAAGACCAGAATGACAGGCACTCCAAACATGACCCTACTATTACAAATTGCCATTTTCAGTGCAGTTGTTTAGTTCACAGGTATTCAGTATATAAAGTTAGTCAGGGTGAGAATCTTTCCAATTACTGCTAGATTCAAAACTCTTCTGGAGACTTTCAAGATCTTTGCCTTGCCCATCTTCTACATATAACTGTATGAAAGCCACTATTGAGAATAAGTTGGCAATGATGAAGCAACTGGAAAGAGGCTATAAGAACTTTAGGATTTCCTTCTCTGGTTAATTTCCTTTTGGAGACATTTATACTAGGGCAACATTGCTGAGTTCTGATAATACGAGGAACATATAGAGAGGCACACACAGTGAGACTCTGAACTATGAGCCCAGCAGCTAGCAAGAAACTCACCATGTCTAGCAACAAGTGACTGAGTGATTTTGTATGTGATGATTGTAGAGCCTGACTATACCTATAACTTGCAGCTTTGTTGTCACTTACATAGGATACCCTGAGCCAGAGCCATTCTTTCATGTTGCCCCAAGATTCATGGTCCTTGGAAACTATGAGGAACTGAAGATGCTTTCTATTTTAAACTGACAAACTTTGGGGGATTATTCAATGCATAAGAGTAGATAAGTACTAAAACCACGGCTTTGTTTTCATATGAACTTTTTGGTAAAGACATGATTAACACCATAATGTCCATCAACCAGATTATTGTTTAATTTCCTTTAATCTAGGGGAAGGGTTAAGTGTTGTTACTATGGGTGATAAACTTGCATTCTAACCAGTGTTACCATTTATGTTTGATTAGAAAAGTTGTGTTACCAGCTATGGCAAACTGGTGGTTGAACAGGAATCCCTAGTGAGAAAATGTAAGTAGGTTGAGTGAAATACCTCAAATTTTTCTCATATCAGGGAACAGAAGTAAATTGGTTAGCTCCAGTATTCAGCACAGCCATCATTGGTTTGGGCATTGTCATGTATAAAAAGCTCGGGTATAGAGGTTCAATAGGGCTGCAAAATGTTTGTGAGGACCTTTAAAAAAATGATGTAGGCCTGGGAAAAATTGAATTTTCATACAGATGTATATGTATGAAAAATACAATCAAGTCTCAAAAGGAAGGATGGAACAAGTAGAGCTTAAACCCTCTACCTTTGCTGAGATAGAAAAAAAAAATCTTTTAACTTGTGAAGATGCTTCAGAGCAGCATGGCACTGCCCAGGAGAAGGTTGCTGGCCAAGTGCAGGGAGGACCTCACAGTCAGGACCTGGGAAGACTCAGCTGGGATTTCCTAGCCGTGCATGCATCTGTAGGCCCAGTTATTGGCATGGGCCACCAACTACAGGCCTGGGAGAAAGGGATATAATAGGTGGGACATGACCTTGATGTGCCCTGTCTCTTGCTTAAACATCTGCTGTGTGTGTCTTTGGCACCAAAAGTTCACATGGTGCAAAACAGCACTTGTGTTCAGAATCTAGGCAAAAAACCTGGCAGTCAATATGGGAGTGGCAGCAACGTACCCAGTGCCTGGGATCAGACAACAACAACATTATCTGTGTGCATCACCACTCCCCTCCACACAGTGAGCTGGATCCCATGGAGATATCTTGGATACCTCTGATATATAACCCACCCGTCAGCTGGCCACACCCAGTACACTACCAATGCACAGTCTTCTGTTGGAGCAGCAGATCAGAGGAGGGAGAAAGCCAACTGCATTCATTGCTACGAGGCACTAATTGTCCAACACCTGGAAAAGGGTAGGCATGGTGATGGAGCCTATCCCTGGCAATAAGCCACTGACAGAAACTTGCCCAGCATTCATGTGAAGGAGTGGAAATTAAAGCCAGAGCCTGGAGCAAAAATGCATGTGAACTCAAGGTTATAATTCAATTTACTCAAAGCACCCCCAAATCTGATATCATGGAATTGGTCATTCTTCCCTTGGTAAAAATTAGAAAATTTATAAGTAAAGAAATGGGATCAAAGGGTTTTGGATCTTCTGACAATTATTGGGTTTAACAGATTAAATGCAACCACTCTGAGATGAATTTACTACTGCCATGTATTTAGGTTCTTTTTCTGGATTCTTTTGACGTTTATTTCCAGTTTCATTGCACTGTGTTCAGATAATATGCATAGGAGAATTTCTGTTTTCTTGCATAGACTTAAGAATGACCTATGGACCAGTATGTGGTCTATTTTAGAAAATGACCCATGTGCAGCGAGAAAAATGTGTATTCAGCTGTGTTTGGGTGGAACACTCTGTATATGTCCACCAAATTCATTTGTTTCAAGCTCTGGTTCAGTTCTGTTATTTCTTTGTTAACTTTTTGTCTGATTGACCTATCTTTTTGGGATAAGTGGGTGTTAAGGCCTTCTGTTAAGATTGTGGTATTGGATATTAGACTTTTCATGTCCATTAAGATTTTCTTTATATAGTTGGGTGCTCCCGTGTTTGCTGCATACATAAGACCAGAATGACAGGCACTCCAAACATGAACCTACTGTTACAAATTACCATCTGCAGTGCAGTAGCTTAGTTTACAAGCATCATATGTATTTCTTTGAAAGTTCCTCAGGAGTTATTATTCAATTGCTGTTATTGACAGATCAAAATACAAAACTGAGTATGTATCTAAATCAGTAACATTTAAAATTATCTTTTATCTAGAAATTATCACTTCACTGAATACTCATGACAGTGAAGTCACCATCATGTGAGTTCCATCATTTTTAACTAATAAAATTTTAATATGTGTCAAATCCATCCTTGGACAAGAGCTGTATTTTAAACTTTTAAAAATATACTCTGACAAGAAAAGAAATGAATTTCTATTTGTCAGTAAAAAGCATGACCTTACGTACACACACATATGCACACACATGCACACATACATTGCATCAAATTTTGATCCATAAGTCAATTAATTCCTTCACATGAAGGCTTTCTATCTAGACCACATGGAGAACTGAAAAAATCAGACCCCCCAAATTCAAAGACCATTTCCCAAAATGGGCACCTGAGATGTATGCACACTTTTCAGATGAAGAAATATAAATGGCAAATAAATACCTGAAAAAAATGTTCAACAACATTGTCATTCAAGAAAGGCAAATTTAAAAAAAACATAAAAAATAAAACAACAACAACAACAACAAAAATGCGATTACATCTAACCCTAGAAAGAACAGCTATCTGCAGGAAATCAATCAGGGGCTGGGGGAATAGATCAGTAAAATAAGTGCTTGCCTGGCAAGTGCAACGGCCTGAGTTCAATCCCCAGTTCTGCCAAAAATAAATAAACAATAAATAAATAAAAAGAAATCCATCAGTAAGAAATGCTGGAGAGGCCATGGTGAAAAAGAAACCCTTCACCACTGTTGGTGGGAGTGTAGACAGATAAAGCCACTGTGGAAATCTGCATGGAGATTATGCAAAGACTAAGATTAGATGTCCTATTCCACTAGCAATAAACTTTCTGGGTTTTTCTTCCAAAAGAATTTAAAGCATAATACCAGGGCTGGCCAGACAGCTCATCAGACTAAAGTACCTGCAAAGGCAGACACAGAGACCAGAGTTCAATCCACAGCATGCCATGCCAGCACACTGAAAGGGTGACTTAGACTGCTGGTGGTGCACGCCTGTAATCCCAGAATTTGGGAGGTTGAAAACAGGAGGATCATGATGAGTCTGATCTGTGTATTGAGACCCTGTAGACCCTGTACTAGATACATTAAAGAATAAATAAATAAATAAATAAATAAAAATAATAAAAC
>NW_004524778.1:1658161-1660650 GCF_000260255.1 Octodon degus
ATTGCTACCCCTGCTTTTTTCTGAGGAGCTGAGGCATGTAGTATTGTGTTCCATCCTTTGACTTTCAGCCTATGAATGAATTTATGAATTAAATGTGTTTCTTGTATACAGCATATTGCTGGATTTTGTTTTCTAATCCACTGTGCCAGTCTATTTCTCTTAATTGGTGAATTGAGTCCATTTACATTGATGGTTACAATTGAGATGTATTGACTTGCGATTGACATGTTATTTACCTGTTGTCATTTACTCCTTTTTCTCCTGTATTTAATTCCTTGCCCTATTTAGTTGGTTGCATATGATCTCATTCGTGGAGTTCTGCTCATTTTGGTCCCTCTCTAGAACATCTTTTAGTAGATTGTGTAGGGTTGGCTTTGTCATCATGAAATTCTTTAGTTGTTCTTCATCATGGAAGTATTTTACTTCTCCATAAAACTTGAAAGAGATTTTGCAGGGTATAGTAGTCTGGGCTGGAATTTGTTTTCATAGAGGACTTGAAGTATTCTGCTCCATGGTCTTGCCTTCATGGTTTGTGAAAAGAAGTTGGCCATAATTCTGATGGGTTTTCCTTTGAATGTGATCTGCTTCTTTTCTCTAGTGGCTTTTAGTATGATATTCTTCTGTTGGATTTCTGGGATCTTGACTATTATATGTGTTGGTGTGTTTTTAATTGGGTTGAAGCTATTAGGAGTCTGTATCCTTCAGTTAAGTGAGATTCAGATTATTTCCTCATATTTGGGAAGTTTTCTGCTATTAGTTCTGCCCATATTTTTTTAATTTCATTTGTAATAACTCCTTCTTTCTCATTGATGCCTATTAGTCTCACATTGTTCATCTTTGCATCAACTTGCAAGTGATGAATTATTTTTTTCCTGCATCCTAGTTGTTTTTAAGAGATCTTTTCTTACCTTTTCCCTAGCTGCAAAAATGTCTTCAAGATCCGAAATTCTGTCTTCACTTTCACTTGAATGATTTTGCAAGCTTGTTATTGAGATTTTAAGTTCTTGTGTATCTCTGACTCTGCTTCATGTGATATATATCTTTCCTGTATTGCTCATTCAAGGAATCTGTCACTTTTCTAATCTCCTCTATTTTTTTTTAATCAATGTCTTCTTTAGAAGCAGTTATAAATTCTTTTAATGCAGTGTCTTTTTCAGATTGGGTTTTCTTCTTATGTTTCTGTAGTTTTTTCTTTACTACAGATGCTATGAGTTCAGAGAATTCCTTTTTTATTTCAGAAAAGAATTCCCCTCTGAGTTCCTCTATAACTTCCTTCTGTTGCTTATTTACTATTGACCTAATTCATACATTTGAGCTGAGCTAGTAGTAAAGAATTCCGCTGAGTTCCTCTATAACTTTCTGCTGTTGCTTATTTACTATTGACCTTATTAATTCATACATTTGAGCTGAGCTAGAGTTTTCCAGGCCTGAGCTGAGTCTGGAGGGGACAAGGTGGAGTAGCGGGGAGAGGAAGCTCTCACACACACTCACCGGGCCTGAGTTAGGGCTAGATCTGGTGGTCCCCAGAACATCGCAGAAATTCTCATTGGGAGGGCAGGGTGGGGGGATGCTGCAGAGTGGTGTGGGGGATCACAAGGTGGTGGAAGTGAGTCTCAGCCATGCTTATCCTGGGCTTGGACCAGTGGGTCCCACCGGCACAGTGTAGCTGGATGCTCATAATTCACTTTTGAAAGTACAACATTTTCTCAGCTGCACATGGGTCATTTTCTAAAATAGACCACATACTGGTACATAAGTCATGCTTAAGTATATGTAAAAAACAGAAATTATCCCATGCACATAATCTGACCACAGTGCAATGAAACGGGAAATAAATGACAAAATAAACCAGAAAAATACCTGAAATACATGGAAATTAAATGACACCCTACTCAGCATTCAATGGGTAACAGATGAAATTAAACAAGAAATTCAACAATATCTACAATTCAATAACAATTCAAGCACAACTTATCGGAATTTATGGGATATGATGAAAGCCGTTCTCAGAGGGAAATTCACAGCCAAGAACTCACACTTTAGGAAAAAAAAAAAAAAAGCAAATAAATACCCTAATGCTACACCTTCAAACATTAGAAAAGGAAGAGCAAACCAAACCCAGAGCCCAAAGAAGGGAGGAAATCATAAAGATTAGATCAGAAACTAATTCAATTGAGACAAAGAAAACAATTCAATGAATTAAAAAGGCAAAAAGCTGGTTCTTTGAAAGATTAAAGAAAATTGATAAGCCCTTAGCTAACCTCAACAAACAGAGAAAAAAAAATAAATTCAAATACAACCAGTAAGGAATGAAAAGGGTGTAATTACCACAGACTCAGTGGAAATTCTGAAGATTATCAATAGATACTTTGAGAATTTTTACACTCACAGAACAGAAGACAAAGAAGAAATGAACAGATTCCTAGAAAGGTACAAATTACCACAATTGAACTGACAAGATATATCCACTCTCAATAGCCCAATAACAG
>NW_004524778.1:1661083-1679589 GCF_000260255.1 Octodon degus
CTCAGGTCAACAATTTCTGACATTGTCAGTTAAACAGAAGACCCAATGCTATTATGGGCTACTGGACTCTTTTAGAATATTTTGCTGAGTTTACACAACTATAATATTCAAATAACGGTACTTAACAATAAAAGGGTATACAGATGTATGTCCATTTTGTATCTGTGTATTCAAAGTGTTTAGGATAGATATATAGTTACATTTTTTTAATGAATAGAATGATTTGTTCTAATGGTGTTTGTAGATAAGATCTCAAGTCCGCATCTTGTACAGCAATTAACCACTAAGAAGAATGTATGCAGTGTATTAATTATTGAAACTGTCCTAGCAATTCGATTTGAAACTGTCTCATTGCTATTTGTTTTTCAATAAAATTATGAAAAAAATGAAAAGATATGAAGGACCCTTTTGTATCGGTATACTCAAAATATTTAGGTAGATACACAGCTCCCTTCTCTTAATTCAATGTATAAAGAGTTTATTCTAATAGTGTTTGAGACCAGATGTGATTTCTGTATCTTGTACAATGAATAACCACTAAGACAACAATATGCAATGTATTAATTTTTGAAAATGTGCTAGTAATCGGTTGTGAAACTGTCTCATTGCTATTTGTTTCTCAATAAAAATATTTTTAAAAAAGAAAACCATATTCATAAGTGAAATAAATCAGATTCATATGTAAACATCGTAACGTCTCACAAGTGTGAGAAACTAATTGTAACCTGGGAAGAAGCTATGCAAGAGAAAACAGGCTGTAACATGGGAAAGAGGAAAGAAGAAAGGGAAAAAGAAAAACATATTTTTATGTAAAAGATAACTGTACAGCTAGGTTTTCTTAATTCATTGCTAATATTTTTAATAAGATACCATGCCTATATCTTATACTCTGTATAACTACTATGAACATAGTAATATACAACATGTGAATTATTATAACTCTCCTAGTAATCTGATTGGAAAGTCTGTTTTGTTATTTTTTTCTTATTAAATAAAAAAGCAAGTTAACATCTAAGATAACTGATGTTTGCTCAGGTATCTGCAAGTATACTAAGAAATAAATGAATTTTTTTTGAAATTCAGATTTAACATAATATAGTATTTACTCAAAGTGAAATAATACTAGAACTCAATTCTGGTTACATTACTTTTTTTTTTTACAGAACCAGGGATTGAAATTAGGCCCTTGCACTTGTCAGAGAAGCACTTATTCCACTGAGCATTCTCCCCAGCCCCATATTTTATTTTTTATTTTAGTCTATTAAATAAGATTTCTACAACACTTTGGTTAAAAGTATGAAATTTGAAACTAAATGTCACTTAATAAAAGATAGAAAATCTAGTAAATATATGAAACTATGTAGAATAAGGAGAGCTTCAGGTTTCTCTCTCAGTAACACTTGAGTGACCACCATTGTGAATGACAGCACAATGCTTTGATTGTTAGGAAACAGAGAACCACAAACACAGAGAAAGAACCCAAATAGGTAAATATAACTTGTCCTGACAACTGCTGTTTTAGTGAAAAATCTTTAATCTTCTGATATTTATGTTGTTTAAATACCTTACAGATTAGGAGAATTAAAATTATATAGCTTCAGTAGGTGTGGAAAGGAGACAAAATCTGTAGAGGAGTAAGAATTTAACAGACTTTCTTTAATAATCAAGTTCTAATAAGCCCAGGCAATGTGATAGATGCTAGCATTATTGTATACCAATAAAACATAATTTGTAATAGTTGATATTATTGAGACATTTCAATATTTTCATATTTGCAACTGGAGAAACTTATTTTTGCTTTTTTATTAGTATCTGTTATATATAATTAAGTCACCTTAAGGAACTGTACATATGTCTGTCACATCTAAGTAATTTGTTTCCACCTTACCCTGTTATTTCCCTATTTCTTATTATCTGTTTTTTATTTTGCTCTTTAAATATTTATATTTCCATTTAATATTTAGTCTTCAGTGTCAATTTAGGTCACTTAGTATTATGATCTCAACATTCATCCGACTTCATTTTTTTTAAATGTATTTTGGTACAAGGTCTCACTACACAGCTCAGACTCACAGTGGTTCTCCTGTTTGCAGCCTTCCCAGCGGTGAAATTACAGGTATGCACCACCAAGCCCGGTTTTGGGCTGGCGCAGCGCGCCTGGGGGCATGACCGGTGCGGCATGTGGTGCTGAGCATTGAACCTTAGTCCCTGTGCTTGCCTAGGCAGGTGCTTAGTCCACTGCACTCTCTCCCAGGCCCCTGATGCATCTAACTTTTTATACAATTCAGAAAAGATTCAATTTCATGTTTCTCTACACCTTTTATAGATCTTCAAGGTGTTAGATAAATGATAAATGAATTTTAATTAATTTTTTAATGTTGGTTTTTTTTGAATGGGGTCTCTCTCTGTAATCCGACTGCCTTGTACACACAATGAAACAAGGCTGGCCTTGAAGTCATCAGTCTTCTTACCTCAGCCTGCCAAGTTCTGAGATTACAGATTTGCACCACCACACCCACCTAAATAAGTTTTAATAATAACAAGGAGAGGATTTCAACATTCAGATTTTTGAAGATCATAGGAAGTTCAACTTACCTAATGCTGTACATGCACAAGGAGTGAAAAGAAGTATAAGCTTTATTCCTGCCTTTATTTACTGTTCTGGTGGTGGCTTCAGATTATTTGATACATAGTTAAATTATATTTCAATGTGCTATAGATATTGGTGGGAAACTAAATATCCCCAACTCTATCATTTTATGATTTAGAACACTGAAGCAAAGAAGGTTTAAATGACTTGCCTAAAGGCAGGTACAAGTAGTTTCAGTGGCACAATACAGATTAAGATTTTCTTTTTATGACTTGAAATCCAGTTTTTAATTTACCATCCAATGCATTGTTGCAGAAAGAAAATAGGAAAAGTGTATTCAGTATCAATGTTTTATCAAAATATATAATTAGCAATAAGATTTAGAAGGAGATTATAGCTATTTTAAGATATGAAGCGACACAAAATAAATTTGTTTCCCTACAAGAAAGACTGAGCAATACGTAGAGTTTTCACTTGCCAATCATAGATTGAAGAGGTCCTTACCAAAATAATAAATATACAGCAATGAAGGGTAGAAAAGTTAAGGAAAGTTATATTAAGGAATGATAATTTGGGGCAGCCTGATAACTCGGCAGACTAAAGCTCATGCTTAGGCAGAGCTCAGTGGCCAGGGTTCGATCCCCAGTGCACTGTGAAGGCCCCACTGTGGGGCAGCGATTGAGACTGGGCATGGTGGTGCATGCCCGTAATCTCAGCACTTGGGAGACTGAAAACAAGAGAATCACTACAAGTCCGACCTATGTAGTGAGATCCTGTAGATCACATAGATCCAGCCCTGGATCCTGTATCCTGTAGATCATATAGATACAGAAAGGAAAAAGAAATAGAAATGGTAATGTAAGAAAAATATAAGACCATATACAGCATGATAAAGGAATTTCTCTGTCTGAAATAAGAATTCAGTGGATTTGATACAACAGTGATGCAAAGGAGAGCAGGAGGGAAGAATCAGTGACTGATAATAAATATAGATTAATTGGATCTTATTTAAGAATCAGAGAGATGATCGTTCTGGCAACAGCAAATTATTAAAATAATTGATTGGAATTAAAATATTGAAATCCACATAATAGCAATGACAATTTAAAGATGCCAACACACAATGTGCTATTGCATCTGCCATTCCTTTAGCTTCTCCCTGTTCTTTGTTAAAGAGTAGCTACTTCGAAAAGTTCTTAAGAATTCATGTGTTACTGGTGGGGAGCCATACGTGCTGGAACCAGGTAAGGAGTCTGCAAGAGCTACAGAAGGGACGGAGAGAAGTTTCTCTCAAGTGCCGCTGGCTCAGCTCCACATCACGAGTGCAGCTGGATAGTGAGAGTGTTCTCATGTCTTACACTTTAGAGAACAAGGTATTTTTTCATGACGTATTTTGTCATAAATTTTTCAGGAAAGCATTTACGTTATTCTTTACAATTCCTGGTAATTTCTATATTTCAGTGACTCTCTGTTATATTTGTGTTTTATATTTCACACGTTTTCCAAGTACTGAAATTCAACATGACAGTGGTGACAAAGTGGTTGGAAAGTCTGAGCAAAGTAACCTAAAATCTGTTGAATTTAGAGTAGTCAACATAAATGACAAACCAGAGGTTTAATCTCAATAGTGGGACAGCTGGAGATTTTAGAATAGTTGAGAAGGGAAAAAAAAAGTAAGCATACATTTTATTCTATTTGTGAATTTAGGACAGAGTGTACAGAGTGTCTCTATGTAGATTGGACTCATAGTGATCTTCCTGTTTTCAGCCTCCCAAGTCCTGAGATTACAGGTAGATGCCACCATGCCCAATCTCAGTTGCTATTTCAACTCACTCTGTGGGTGGGACCCGCACAGCAATCCAGGGATCAAACCCCACCCCTGTGCTCTGCCAACGGAGGCACTTTAGACCACCAAGCTATCTGGCTGGCCCTAAAATATAGTTCAAAATCTTCTTTTTCGTACTGGGAATGGAACTCAGGACCTTGCATTTGCCAGGCTGCTTGGGCTACTGGGGCTGCGGAGCTATATCCTTAGCCCAAGAATTTATAAGGACACACCTGATAAATTTGGAAACATGAGACAGAAAGTTATAGAGATACAGAGAGGACTAAGATACAGATTATTTTTAATTTTTATTTCTTTTATAGTACACATTTGCAGCACACAGGGATAACATGTCTTGTGTTGAGTTGGTATACCTGCACAACACAGATTAATCCCTTTTTTAAATGAGTTTAAATGCTATTGTTGATCAACAAAGACCATCTATCTTCTTGCTTTCTAGACAGAGCTTGATAAAACACTAGACCGAGTTCGGGTCCTTTTTAGAATCATTGCAATCATTGGACTTCTTCCTGGTTTGCCCATCTAGAGTTATACCTTGACAAGTCCCTTTAACCAGAACTGCTGATCATGACCTCTGATCACTTCCAATTTCTTATCACAGTGTTTCACCTTCCATCATCTCCCAGGTCGTATCTTATCATCCTGACCTACCTTTGGCAAGAATCCTGTGAACTGGGTTTAAACCTCAGCCTTGAGGTTTCTCTTACTAAGTTCTGTTTGCTGATTCCTCACCACTCCTTGCCACACCACCCACTCATCCTCGGTATACAGAGTTGATCTAAATCACACTATTTACTGATAAATTCCACTGCAGGCATGCTGCAAATAAAAGTTTCCTTACTATCTTTAACAAGTATCATAATATTTTTTCTTTATAATATCACTAGATAAGTAATGTGCCTGAGGGCACAAATTAAATAAGTGTGATGAAAATGGCCTGATTCTAACCTGAAATTGTTCAAAACATGGAAGTAAAAGAGAAATGGGGATTCATGTATCCATATATCTTTAATTAAAGTCATTCAATATTTCATGGAGCTTGAACATCAAATGTCATAAACACTCTGATCCAAAGAAATCTGGGATTGAAGCTAGAGAATATAAATTAAAATTATTTATTTTCTACCTAGCTGGTACTCCTTAAGCATGGTGTGTAATCTTTTAGATCTCATTTTTAAAATATAAAGTGATGTAATAATATTTGCTCTTGCTACACCAAAATTAGTTTAAAAATTACAATGGTATTTTATATAAACATTTAAAAAGGACTCTGAAAACATAACTTTTATAGAATAATGTGACCAGAATGTACTTTTCTCTGGTCTTGGAATTTCAAACTAATAAGTTGAGGTTGTGCCTTCAGTGAACTCCTCCGTGGGTATCTGAGGTATTTTTATAGGAAACTCTGGGTGGGGAGGAAGCAAAGCAGTGGAGAAGATTTCAGTGCATTCCTGTTCTGTAAGTGAAGCACAGTAAAAGTTTTCAAAACAGCTACTAGTTCACACACTGAACATGTGGAAATGACTCCCAAATCAGGAATAACCCACATGAGACAAGGAGCAGGGGACTAGGACACAATGTGCAGCCTGTATATAATGGTCCATCAACTCAGAACGGACCTCTCCACATCTGAAAAGTAAAAGCAACCCTCGAAAGCACCTCTAAGCATCATGCATTTAGAAAAAATAATCTGTCCTCCTTCTTCATATGTATAGCTGTGAGATAATGAAATATAATATCCAGAAATGGGGAATTCAAATTAGTCTCATTTCTTACAAGCTCTATCCTTTATCCCAAAATGAAAGTGTTGAGTTTTTTAATGAGAAGTGATTTGTACAATATTTGGAATTTGAAATCCATAGGAACCGAATGAAAAGAAGCTTAATTGCCAGAAGGGTAAAGTGAGAGTGGGAATTGGAAAGGAATGCAATGTTTTTCTCATGCATTTTCCCCCATTTTCAATGGACTGCTTTCATTACAACTATCTTTAAAGCTTTGAGAGTTTTTTCCTTCCAAACCATAAAATCATTAATCCTTTTCTGGGTTCTGTAAAATGATATGAATTAGATGCAGCTCTGAACTGCCATGCTAATGGGAGGAAGCAGTCACATGTAATTTAAAAATTATAATATGGCAAAATAGGAAAATGATTTATGTAAACCATTCAGATATAGAGATTCTGTCCAACATTCAAATACTTACTTCATCTACATAATTTCAGCTAATCATTGCTTTTCTTTGTACCTGGCTCTCAATAGCCTTGAATGTCATGTGTTTTGTTGAATTTTCAAAAATACACTAGGTAAAACTAGCTTTCGGTTTATCCTGTCCATGAAGCAATGCATATCGAAAGAAATACAAGTTTGGGGGCATATTAAGAGCCACAATTCGGCAGCAACAGTAGCAGTGGCAGCAGTAGTATCTGTGTGATCCTTTGGTCCCTGTTAAACATGTGGATGCTGTGTGAAAATTGCAAATATAGGAAAGTGGGTGTGTAGCCAGGTGCTGAATGGATTAAAGCACCTGCTTACGCAGAGGCAGGGACCAGAGTCCGATCCCCATCATGCCATGTGGTCCCAGTCCCCGGGGCTCACTGAGAGAGTGATTGAGACTGGCGTGGTGGCATGTGCCTGCAATCCCAGCACTTGGGAGGCTGAAAAGAGGAGAATCACTATGAGTCCGATCTGTATAGTGAGACCCTGTAGGCCCTGCACTAAATACATTTTTAAAAAACGGCCCATTACGTACGTGAACATAATGTGTGTGTCACTGGCTTTCACAATGTGCATCCAAGATCAGTTTCACCCACCCTTGCAGTAGAGCTGGCTTCCTGACACTTCTCTCTTTACCAGAAAACCCCTCCTACTTTGGTGCCTCTCACATCTGCTCTGTGTTTCATATGTGCACCACATGCTACTTGTTAAGAGTTTTCCTTTCTTTTTCACAAAGTGTATTTTCACATTTATAAAGAATTAAATATAACAATGAAATAAAATGAAGGGAAAACTTTCTGATGTGCTTACTTAGAAATATGTAATTCCACTGATGAGTGTTCTATCCTTAAATGCTGTGTGTTGCATATATGGAAAAGATATTTGTACTTCCCATAATATTTTCCAAAGGATATATATATATATATATATATATATATTGGTTACAGAAAACACATTTACAATTCTCATCTGTGTTCAAGGTAAAGTGAACATGTTAATATATACTAAGTTTGTTTTCAGGCACGTCAGGCATGGAAACTTCCGTTGGAAAGAGCAAGTATAAACACCTGACAAAAATCTACTGATTGGAGCAAATCACACTGTACCTCAGCCATCAACATCTTTTCTCTCTTCTAAATTTAGAATAGAAGACAAATGGAAAAGATTAAAATTAGCTTTTTTGGTAATTAACTACAAATGGAGCAATTCAAAACCACTTTTTAGCAAGGAGTCTGAATTGTTTCACATTACTTACAGCAAAATCTTCCCAGTCAAATTAAACAGTCATTAAAAAAGACATATTAATAAACACTATTTAAATATAGACTGCTTTCTTGAATATGAGATACTTAGAGAAAATATGTATAGCTTTCTTAGAGCGAAGTTATTACTTCGCTCTAAGTAATAACTTAGAACAATAAATGATAGATAACAAATGATAGATATCGGTACATTTTATGTATGTGCATAAGTGTTTAGCTATATAAATAAATACATCTATTAAAAGATTATATATGCATGTATAGGTATGTACATATAATGTAGGCAATGTGATTTTTTATTTATTTATTTTATTTTTTATCTTTCTTTATTTAGTACAGGGTCTACAGAGTCTTACTACAGAGATTGGATTGTAGTGATCCGCCTGTTTTCCACCTCCCACGTGCTGGGATTACAGGTGTGCACCGGCGTGCCCAGTCTAATGTAGGCAATGTTGAGTCAAAACTTAGGTTTCGTCTGTTAAGAACCTTGGCACTCAGCTATATCTCCAGCTCCATAAAGATATATTATTAACTGCAGAATAAATAATAAATTTATAGAAATTAGACCATAGTTTCCAAAATGTGGCTGGACTATTGCCATTTTTTTTCAACTCTAAGAAATGATACAGTCTGAGAGATCCATGTTCTCCTGTCTGGTAGGAGCATTTTCACAAATTTTGTGCTAATATTGCTGATACAAGATATCATGCTTATAGCTGATACTCTGATAAACTATTATGAGGAAAATAATATACAAGGCATCAGCTACTGTAACTGTCCTACTACCCTGTTTTGAAACTGGGTTTCATTCAACTTTGTTCTCTTTTAAATAAAATTTAAAAATTTTAGCTTAATAAGAGTGTGTGAAATGTAAGAGACTATGAAGACTTCACGTTGGTAAAATAATTTTTTGTGTGTGTCTGTAATGTTGCTACCACAAAAATCATCCAGTTAGAAAAAAATAGTAATCCTAGTATTATTTTTGTGAAATATTTCTTTTTTAATATTGGCATATCTTCCCCTCAGGATTTACCATGGAACCATGTGCAGCAGTTTGTAAATGCTTTGTCAGTGTCAGCCATATGGTTGAGTCACAGACTTGGATTGACCAATTTGCTTTCTGTGAAGGCCTGAGAGAATTTTTTTCTTTAGGCGAGTCCCCTTAGATATGCTATACATTATCAATCACTTTCTTCTCTGGCTTCATAATCTCCTTGATCAGAAAATTTGGGACACCATTGAGTTGCAAAATGTCACAGCAGAGGTTCTCTTATGTCCTGAGACTTTGCTAACCTTGAATGGCTAGGCCCAAAATATTGGCTATCCTTTTAGCCCATCTATCTCTCTAAATTTGGTTTGCAAACTTTAGTTGTCAACCATCTAAAAGAGAAGCTTAATGACATTATTACCTTGTAACAGAGGCAGTTAAGCTTAACATTACTGTCTATCTGAATATGAAACACCTTACACATAAAATGGAACTGTTATTTTCCAACAGCCATAGATATTCCAAAACTTAATTGTATATAGAGTGTTAAAAAACAATTACACATTATTACTCAGTAACTTAGAAATCAAACCATATACAACATTATAGCAGGACATTCTTATGACGCTTTTTTCTTACCACTCATTTTATTTTATTAAGTATTTTAACAAACACATTTGTTTTAAAGAGACCATAGCAATAATTGACATGACATTAGAAGCAGTATACATTTAGAAGACCAAAATAACAGGTATTTCAAGCATGACTTTGGTATTACATATTGCTATCCTCAATGTAGTTGCTTAGTTCACAGATATCAGCATATAGAGTTATCCAGGGTGAGAAGTCTACCCGTTAACTGCTATTTTCAAAAACCTGATGGAAATTCTTAGGACCATTGCCTTAACAATCTCGTTTATATAATTATATGGTTTTTCCCTACCATATTTCCTAACTTTTTCCTTTCTCTATCTTGGTTGTTTAATCCTTAAGTTCTTGCTTTCCATTTAACTGTGTTATACCTTTTAATTTTTATTTTTTCTTTTGAGTTCTTACACTAGGGAGGCAATACTGTATTTACAAATGTGGGTCTCGTTTATTTCACATAAGAGTATAGCTTCAAGTTGCATCAACTTACCTATGAAAGCCTCGAGTTTATTTTTTCTTTATAGCTGAGTAATACTTCATTGTATAAAGGCACCACACCTTTTTCATCCATTTCTCAGGTGATGGGCATCTTGATTGTTTCCAAGATTTGGCTATCACAAACTCTGCAGCTAAGAACATAAGCCCACATATACTACTACAATGTGACGTTTTCAGTTCCTTAGGGAAAAGTTCTAGAAGGGGAATTACTGGATTTATAGTTCCAGTTCTTTGAGGAGTCTCCACACTGATCTCCACAATGGTTTCACTAGTCTACATTCCCATCAGCAGTGGAGAAGGGTTCCTCTTCCCCAGAGCCTCTCCAAAATATTTTGTTGGTTGATTTCTTTATGATAGCCATCCTTTGTGAGGTGAGATAGTATCTCAATAATGTTCTAATTTTCTGGAAATCCCATTCAAGCCAGTTATGCCCCTACTGGGAACTTTCCTGGAGGAACTGAAAATGTCATATCATAGTGATATATGTGTACCTATGTTTATAGCAGCACAATTTGTGATAGCCAAATCTTGGAAACAACCAAGATGCCCGTCACCTGAGGAATGGTTGAAAAATATGTGGTATTTTTGTACAATGGAGTATTACTCAGCTATAAAGAATGATAAACTTGAAGCATTTATATTTAAGTGGATGCCACTTGAAGATATACTCATAAGTGAAATAAGCTAGACCCACATGTGTAAATATCATATAATTTCCCTAGTATAAGAACTCAAAGGAAGTTCCTAGTATAAGAACTTCAAAGGAAGTACAAATAGAAATTTATAACACAACTAAAGGAAAGCGAGAACTTGAGGACTGGACAATGAGGAGAGGGCAAGGAGAAAAGCTGGGAAACATGACAGGGGCAAAGCCATACATTTATATGCACAGGATGAGTGAGGCAACGATCCTGAGAATCTCCAGAAAAATTTTGAATCTAGCGGTTAATTGGAAAGATTCTCACCCTGACTAACTATATGTACTGACACCTGTGAACTATGCAAATACACTGAAGATGGCAATTTGTAATAGTAGGTTCATGTTGGAGTGCCTGTCATTCTGGTTTATTAATTATTGAAACTGTCCTACTAATCAGTTTTAAAACTGTCTCATTACTGTTTGTTTCTCAATAAAATAAATTTTCATATCATGGATGGATGTGGAGCATTTTTTCATCTATTTATTTGCTTTTTGCAAGTTTTCCTCTGAGAAGTGTGTGTTAGTCTGAGATGCCCATTTCTATATTGGGTCTTTAAATTTTGGAGCCTTAATGTTTTTTAGTTCTTTTTAAATTCTAGAGAATTAAAAATTCTCTAGAAGACCTATGTCTAGAAGATTTTTTCCAAATTTGTGGGCTGTCTTTTCACTCTGTTGGAAATTTCTTTTGACATGCAAAAACCTCTGAATAAGAGGGAAGCCCCAGTTGTTAATTATTTCAAGTACTTCCCATGTAGTTTCACTTTTGTTCATGAACTATTTGGCTATGCCTATGTCTTCAAATTTTCTATGTATTTAATCTTCCCAGAGATTTAGTGTTTCTGCTTTAATATTTAGTTCTTTAGTCCATTTTGACTTTAGTTTAATGCTGGGTGATAGACATAGGTCACGTTTGAATTCAGCAAAATGACCCAATATGGTCCAATGGTTCATAATAGTAGTGCATTATCAGCAGAACTGGCAATGTCAGAAGCAGAACAGAAAATTTTTTCATGTAAAGCAAAGGAGAGGAAGGAGAAAAGGGCAGAGAAAAACAGAGAGAGGGATAGAGAGAGAGAGAGAGAGAGAGAGAGAGAGAGAGAGAGAGAGGAGATCCTATAGAAAAAAGAAATTATTTAAATTAAGTAATTTTAATATCTTCTAATTCATTGCTAAGATCTGTGTCAATCATGAGATGATTTGAAATATGAATATTGACATTAAATATTAATATATGGCTATGTTTTTAAAGGATTTATATTTTACAGGTACAAACAAACATTCAATCCATTGATGAAGCTATCATGCATGGAATTTACAACAAAGTGATGGTGTGGGCCAGGGATGGTAGTGAATGCCTTTATCCCAGCACTCGGGAGACTGAGGCAGGAGGATCACTACAAATTTGAGAGAGGCCTGTGCTACATAGTTTATTAAAATCAGATTCAAATACATAGTGAGACCCTGTTTCAAAAAACCAACAAACAAACGTAAGGGGAATGAGGAGGAAGCTTTGATATAGATGAAACAAAATTGACAGGAAATAGAACTAGCTAACTCTCAAAGCTTAATGATTAACACAAAGGGTGTTTTCTATTAGTGTGTTTAATGATGAATTTAAAAATTGTTTATAATTTAACAGTTGAGAACATTTTAACATGTAGAGACAGTGTTCATTTTTAAATACCTAGTTTTCTTATTAAGCAACTTATCATGCACTGATTTGCAAAGATCAATTAAAAATCACTTTTAATTTCTAGAACTACATTGTCAACACACTAAATAAGCTATGAATTATATAACATAATTATATAAAATTATGAAATAACACATATATAGTTTTTTATATCCATCACTTTTTGAAAGAACACTGAATACATTAATGTATAAGACAACTTTCTAAGTGAGAAAACCCACATTGTTCTTGATGTATGTCATAGTAAAAGGAAAACTACTTTTGTCACTTTCATTGTGTTTCTATTGGATGACATTACAATAAGTTCTTGACTTACAAAGGGCTTCATTTAGGGAAAGCATTCATGTTAGATTCATTCACTAATCTGACAAAGTGAGTCTTACACATCTTCAGCAAATACTCAATGCATGTCATTTTGCACTTCCCAGCGGTCCCCTCCACATCACCACTGCTTTCCTTCTTGCTTCCTGACATCCCAGGCTCAGAATGAGCACTACTGTGTACTTTCCCACTCTGTAGCAAGCACACAGGGGCTCAGCTGTGGCAGTGTCCAGCAAGCACATCAGGCACTTCTGAGATTTGTTCACGTTTACAAATGTTCCATTGCAAGATCCAGTAGTATCAGTGAGAGCCCACAACTTGAACACTCATTCTTGGGGAATCACAGGAGTCTATGTAAATTGCAAAGGTAAACTGAATATACTTACACACTCGGAAATGTATTTCTAATGTAGAAATAGTACTAACTTTTAAATATGCAAATGACTTATTTGCTTAATATATTTAAGGCCTCAGGGTAAAAGGCAACAAAAGACAAGCAAATTTTTATTCAGTTATTAGGATGTATAATATAGAAATTAAAAAAAATCCAAGTTTCCAAAATAAAATAAACTCCGAGCATAATTCATTTGCTAGATATTGTCAGTTAATGATTAGAACAGAATAATTAGGTTTATTTTGTGTAATTAAAATTTTAATGAGAAAATCCATATATATTTTCATTCATTGTTATGAGAATTATGTAATATGCAAATGAATCAGGATTTTGTTTACATGTTAATATAGAATCATTTAAAAATTTGGTCTTAGGGGCCGGGGAGATGGCTCAGTGGTATAAACGCTTCCCTGGCAAGTGCAAGGTCCTGAGTTCAATCTCCGATTCTGCCAAAAAATAAAATAAAATAAAATAAAATAAAATAAAATAAAATAAAATAAAATAAAATAAAATAAAAATTTGGTCTTTAATGCATGCTTCTAAATATCATCTGATAGCATCATTTGATCACTTAGGATAAAATTTTATGTGTGTACATTTTAATCTTAAAAATAATTTAAAGCTCCTTAGAAAAGAGAGAATACAACATGCAGAGGTTTACACAGAAACAAGGTGTCAATCATTTCAGTTTATTTTTTATTGAATGAAAGAAACTTAAATCTATTGCTACAGATAATTAATTCATAGACATCCTTTGTTATCTATGTAGTTCTGTGTCCAGGACTTCTGGAAAGGCAAATTCGTAGTGCTCTAGTCTTATTCAAATAAGTGTGCAGTATTTGCACATAAACTATGAACATTGACCTGAGATTCAGTCAAATAGCTCAGAGGATTAAAGCACCTGTAAGCAGGCCTGCCCCCAGGGCATGCTGAGAAGGCAGTTGAGACTGGGTGTGGTGGTGCATCCCTGTAATCCCAGCTCTTGAGAGGCTGTAAACAGATGGATCATTACCAGTCTAATCTAGTAGTGAGACCCTGAACATCCTATAGACCCTTCCCTAAAATACAGGAAAAAATAAATTAATTAATACATATTGACCTGTATATTTTATAGAGGAAAAATACATTTTTTTTTAAATGTATAGACAACCTGCCAAAACCTATGGGATAGGAAAAAGAAGTTATCTAAGTGGGAATTTATAGCAATGGTGAGATAGCTCAGTGGACTAAGCACCTCTTTAGGCAAGTGCAAGGACCAGGGTTCGATCCCTGACACCACATGCCACACCAGCCCCACCCTCAGATGCACTGAAACTGCAATTGAGACCAGATATGACGGCACAAGCCTGTAATCCCCACACTGGGAGATGAAACAGGAGGATCACTACAAGTCAGAGTTGCACAGTGGGACCCTGCACAAAGTACAAAATTATTTATTTATTTATTTATTTATTTAATTTTGAATTGATTCAAAATCAAGGTAACCACAGCAGCACAGTCTATTTTACCATCTCCCTTTTCTTCTCAGATTTTGCGCGTTGTCTTTCTTTTTGTTAGTATAGCTATTGTTGACCATTTAAGGAAGCAAAACTTTGCTTCATTGATTTCAGCACATTCTAAAGTCTCCATCTTTAAAAAATTTTACTTTGGTCTCTGTTATTTCTTTCCTTCAAATACTTTCAGATTTTGCTATTGTTTTTGTATTCTCTTAAAATGCCGTAATAGATTGTTTCAATGCTCTCTACTGTTTTTAGAGTGTGTTCATGATCATCTGTTGCTGTAATTCCCCCTTAGATAACTCGTTTGTATCCCCAGGTTTTGGTATGTTGCCTATGCATTTTAAAAAAAAATTTCTTTTTCCCTTAGGAAATATACAGGTAAATGTTTGTAGTTCATATGAAAATATTGTACATTTGTTTGAATAACTAGAGAACCTATGGATTCGCCTTTCCAGAGGTCCTGGACACAGAACTACATGGATAACAGAAGATGTCTACAAATTAATTATCTGTAGCAATTGCCTCAATTTTCTTTTATTCAATAAAAATATTTATCTTTCATGGTCATATTCACTCTGGGGCAGTGCCATACATTGCATCCTGCCAGATATGGAGAAGAGGATAAATGAAGACTTGTCCTTTATTAGACGAGTTTTAGCAGGAACATTCTCTGTGTTTTGATCACACTTTGGAAAGACAAAAAAGAGGACAACCAAAAGTACTTTTGAAGGTGTCAAGAATGCTGTGTGTTCAAAACAACATAGAGTGTTTTGAAAGGGATTCATAGCCATGCATTTTAAATTCAATTATTCAGTATGTAATTTGATCACATCTCAATACCATTGGATTTAGTCACTAAAAAAATGTATGTATCCCTGCCACTTATGAGATACCAGAATGGAATCTTGTTGAACTAAGTCAAAATAACAAATCAGAGACAGCCAATTTTACATTATTTCACTTAGATATGGGAAATAACTTCTAAAGTTTAGTTCATAAAATGTGGGACTATAGTAGTGATTTTTATTTTCTCCCTCCCTGGCCAGCGTGGATTTCTAAACATCAGCATTTGAAAATAGGGAATGAGAGGAGGGCAAGATAGCTCAGCAGACTAAGGCACCTGCTTAGGCAAGTTTAGGCAAGTGCAGGGATCAAGATTAGATCCCCAGCACATGCCGTGCCAGCCCAGTCCCCAGGGCAGGCTGAGCCGGCCGCAGAGTCCAGGCATAGTGGTGCATACCCGTAACCCTAGAACTGGGGAGGCTGAACATAAGAGGATCACTGAGCCTAAGCTGTGTAGTGAGAGCCTTTACCAAATGCATTTAGAAATAAAAACAGTGAATGGCTAAATAAAGGTCAACTATAATAAGGAGTAAGAGGGGCCAGGAAGATAGCTTGGCAGTCTAAGCCCCTGCCTGGCAAGCGCAAGGACCGAGGCTCGATCCCAGGTACTGCATGTCGTCCTGACCCCAGAACACCTGATGTGTTTTTTTAAATTAAGTAGGAAGAATTTGTAGTCTGCCCTTGCATGGTAAGATGATGACACACAGAAATAATGCACATACACCTCAAGAATCAGAAAAAAGTATTTTGAGTATTATCACTGTAAATGAATGATAAATGTTGATAGAGATGAATGGATCATGGAAAGATTACATAGTACCCTATTAATGCATGTACATGTCTGTCAACTTAAATTTTAAAAACAAAAGACTAGCTTTTTAAAAACTTCATACTACTTCTCCTGATTCTCTGCATCCTTCTGTACTCACAGCAAGTGCATAGAGTTTGCACTCAATATGGCATTGTATAGGACTCACTCTAAACTGTTTTTATTTTGTCTTTACAAGTGTTTGGGTCCCTCTGGGTCCAGATTTGTGGTAGCTGAAAAATATAGGGTCATATTACCTCTTTCTTCAAAAAAAAAGGAATATTAGAGATTAAACATTTTTCCAAATGTGAAATCCAACTCCATACAAAACAACGGCTTTCAGACAGTACTACAATGCAACTGACTTTTAGCCTTTAGGACCTTGACTTTTTCCAAAGTGCCAAGAGCCTTACCTCTGAGTCATACACTGCAGCAGGAGGGTAAGGTCATTTATAAAAGGTCTTGACATGTAGCAATTTGCCAGTCTATGAACTGGACTTAGAAAATAACATGGAGATAATTTTGTACAATGGAAGAGATCAAGCGTATTCTCAAGTAACTGTTTCACAGTGAACTATGGTGAAATCATTTTAAGTAGCAAGAAGAAAATTCTTTGGGACTTCAGAATGACAACCTCAGGGAACTGTGCTGTGGGTGGCTTACAGGCTGGGGAATCATGAAGTGTGGCCAATGCTGTTGGTATTCTCTGGGTGGGGCTGAGAATCTCAGACATCTGAGGCAGAGAATAATATTCAAATAAAATTCCAAGTGTGGCCAATAGACAATAGTCTAAGTTCCTAATAGATAAACACTACCCAGTGATGTACTAAGTTTGAAAATTAAGATCAACAACATCAACATGCATGCACAACCATTTGTTTACAGTGTTTCAAAGCTGGAGTAGAGCACCCAAAGGAGGAGTAGAATGTCAATCATCTCTAGGTTTACCATGATGGGTAGTATTCAATGTGGCTTTGGTTTTCCATTTGGAGAAGGAAGGGTATAAAGAACTACTAGTATTAACATCACAAAGTAATAGGGGGCCTGGCCCTAGCTTAGTTCTTTGGGGTTGGGGGAGAGGGCTCAGTGGAATAAAAAAAAAAAAAAAAAACAGGAGGATCACTATGAGTATGATCTAGTAGTGAGACCCTGAACACCCTGCAGACCCTGTCCTAAAATACAAAAAAACAAACAAAAACAAAGTACTAATGTATGGCTGTATCTTAGTAAAGACTATGCAATTCCAGATAATGGAACATAACATTTGTAAAAGCAGAGTATGAAACATGTACTTGTCTACCCTCAGTTATTGAAATAAAATTTAGCATGAATATCAGTTGTGACTATATTGATAGAGGGAATAAATTTTCCTAGGTAGGCTACTTAGGAAAAAAAATTGCTTCTTTTTTATCCTTTTTGGGCATGACTGCACTATTTAACAGAGTGAAGGAATCAACAATTATATATTAAATTGTATAACTCAGGAGGAAAAGCAGGGTCACATCTTCACTATCCAGGGGATGAAAGCCTATTGCAACATGTGTTTCTTTTCATGGACACTTTAAAAACATTTCTATCAAGTATTTACTTCATGAACTTTCTCATCAAGTATTTACTTCTGTGAACACTTCTATCAAGTGTTTGCTAGAAAGCACAGGGAATATGTTTATGATCAATTACATTTTAAATCATTTAAAATGTGCATTCAAAACAAATTTCTCCTCTGAGATTATTCTATTTTCTTAGCACAATATCTTTCCCAGGAAAAAAAAAAACTATAAAGAACACTTAAACATTCTGAACACTTAAACCTGGTTTATGTCACTCTTTCCTGTCATTTTCCTTGGCACAATCAACATGTGTGAGTCCCATTCTATTCATTTTCCAAGGGAATAAAAAAGTAACCAGCGGTATTCTCTGGCAGGCAGAAAAATGGAAAGCACAGTGAATCAATTATTAAAATGTACAGTGCTCTTTCTGTTCTTGCCAATCATAACCAATACACAGTCCAGAAAATAGTAAAGTGTAGGTCTGACATCATTGTTGGTTTAAGATTCAAAGACTGCATTTGCTTAAGATTGCTTTAAAACTCCTAAAGGAAGTTAATTTCCTATTCTAAATTTTTTCTAATCTCTGACAAAGTCTTCAGGTATAATCAGAAATAACACCACATAGGACTGATTTCTTTATTTTTATTATTTTT
>NW_004524778.1:1680484-1698477 GCF_000260255.1 Octodon degus
TCCCAGACCAAAAAGCTACAACTCTTGTTGCACAGAGAGCACATTGGCCAAGCAATGGCCGTGACTCATCCACATGGCTGCACTGACAAAGGTTCTACAATCTGAGGTACAGGATCTCAGGACTAATCCTGTTAAAAATTCAGTTTTGGAAAGAAATTCCATTTGGGTTCCAAATCTTATAAAGAAAAGCCTGCCTGTGATTTCAAGATTTAATAAATTTTCATAGATTTTAATGTGGCAGATGGAGAAAAAAAAAAGAAAAGAAAATTCAATGCCAAATTATGCAGTTACAAAGCACATATCCTCCTGAGAATGATGATCTATAATTAATGACAATCATTTAAGAAAGATTAGAACCCAGGTAGAGCAGCCAAAATGAAAAAAAAAAGAAAGAAAAAACACATAGCAATTTGCACCCCTTATTTTGATGGTGAGAAACTATAATTAGACTTCACGAATGAGTGTGCTTTTGGATTAGGATAAGAATGAGGATGATGGAGAGTCCACTCTGGAGTCACACACTGGAGATTCCACTCTCCAGAATACAGATTGAGTAAAAAAAGAATTGAAAAATGAAGGCAATGAAACATGCAGGTCAAGCTGAAATAATGATTTAACTACTTCTTCAACATTATTTTCTCCTCTCTTGCTTGGCTTTATTTTCTTGCACCTTGGCAGACCAAACATTTATCTCAAGTGATGCCAAATAGTTTTCTTTCTTCTCAGTGCTCACGCTATTGCTCAGTGGATTTCCTCAAGTGCATATAGAATTATTAGCACACATTAAAGTAAATCTTAGTGTTCTACTGCTCTTCCTTTGTCCTATCTTTATATTTATTATTTTACCATAGAATCCTCCATTACAGCATAGTAATCAGTATTTCTAATTGCTTGTTGTGCAAAAATTGCATCAAAATAGGATTAAATAAGTAATTCATAATAAAGAAGACTTCAGGATATGTGTTTTGGAACTATGCAGGTGACTAAATGTACCTTATGCTAAAAGACAGTGTGGGTGGTTGAAGGCATTTGAGCTCTTGAGTGTTTTTAGACATTCAAGGTGGCCTTTTTGTTCAGTGGCTTGGTGTCTTGATGCTTCTTTGTCTCTGTGTATAGTATCTGATCCCTCAAATCTGCATGGAAGGATTTGGCTTCTTGTGTACAATGAGCTAAGGACAGCAACACTTTTTAATGGACTTGGTCTGCAGAATGAAGAAAGGGAAGGTCCAGTTGAAAGCTGCACCTGGACCAGGTAGTCTCTTAGGAGACGAAAGTGGTCTAAGAAATCACTTAGTCCCAAGCAGACTCAATGTGGACCTTACCGCTCGGTTGTAAGTTATTAATGCCTCCGTGCTGAGGTCACATGAGGGAGACAGTGCTTCAGCATCCCTGCTTATGAAGTACATTGCTATTCTCATTCACTACATTTTAAATTTCTGCCATTTATCCTGCTTTCTTCTTTACTGGTACATGGTAACTCAGAGAAATGCACCCACTACCTACTTTACAATGTAGCGTCAAATTATGATGGCTAAATCTATGAGTCCCTGGATCTGCAGTTACCAGTTTTTTAAATCTTCATTATGCTTGAAGGAGAGATGCTTATAAATTCACTACTTCTACTAAAGATTTCATATTTATATTCCTTCTTTTCACTTTTTCAAGTCACTTAACTGCTTTTCCTCCAAATCCTCACTTACTTCTTTCCCATATTTAAATATTTACACACACCACAAGGCTCAATATTACACTATAGTTAAAGCACAGAGCAGATATCGGACAGGGGAAGTGTAATCTTCTCTCTGTGTAATCTACCAGTTGAGTATATAGGAGGATGTAATCCTATTTATGTTCTGTTTGTGTAGAAAATTTTGAAAGAGTTGTCACCATTCATTTTCTGTACATACTGACAGTATTCTAAAGGGCTTTGTTCTGGGGTCAAAAATAACGTCTCATATCTAAATCCAATGGGTCGTCTTTAGTCTTTATCACTTTAGAAATCTCAGCTGCTTTTCACAGAGCAGACTGTCTATTCTGACTTAAAATACACTAAAGTATCACTGCTTCACACTCAAAATCTTACAATGGTCTCAGAGAAAGAGTTCTTTCTAAATGTAGTTAAAATTTCCCCAAAGCCTGGAAGAGAATCAGCAGATAGAATTGATGACCTTTTCTTCTAATGTAAAGGACTGGGTTAGGTCAAGTTCATTGTGTCTGGTGTCCTTATCCTTTAGAATGAATTGGTGCCCTAGGACTTTCCTCCATCTCTTAATAGAATTCTTGTGCTTCACTCCCACTGCATGATGGCAATTTTGAATCAGAGCTTAGGTAAAACTTGTATTAGTAACGTACTGAGGGAATAAAAACATAGTGCTTTCATGAAACACTGTCTAATAGAATTCACACATTCCTTTAATAAATGCTCTTAGACTTTCCTTTTTTACAGTATAAAATAATCTATTTGTTAAGACAAAGACAGTGAAAGATAAAATTAAATATGTTAATCCTTGAATAAAAAATTAAAATTAAAAAATATATCAATAATATGCTCTCTTTTTCATGCATTATTTAAAATTTAGGTATAGCAAGAAATACATAAGGTTTTAAAATCTGTGTCTGTGCTTAGTGAGTAAAATATTCATAAAGAGATTGTCAATATTTTCTTTTATAAATAAATAAAACTCAATTACGGAATACTGAATTTCTCCATCCTGAATCAACTCTTTGATTTAATATTTTACTGCAATTCCAGCAGGTGGAAGTAGAACTCAAAAATTAAAGTTAGTACGTTTTGCCTTCTGAAATAAATTGTGATTAGAAATGGTTTTCTAGGTACAAATTTAGAAAAAAGAAAAGAAAAAGAGCTCAGTTGGCTAGTTATTTGAAAATCTTGAAAGTAAGACATTAGAGTTCTCATTAAAATTCAGGATTCTTAACTGGGTATGTTCTCCTTTGAATGATGTTGTGCAAAGAATAGTTTTGATTCCCCATTTCCAGAGGATACAAATATGTGAATCATTATTCTTATATTCAAGGAAGGAGTCATATAATGACACATAACTCATTCTAAAATACTTACTTTTTGCTTCACCATGTCTCTGACACTACAAATATGAAAGCTTAGTAGGCAATGCATGTAAAAATCATGCCAAAATTATCAAACTATATGGATGTATTATGCTAAGACATTTAAGGGCACTCTTTGAATGAAGCATGGCACAAAATGTTTAGTGTTGTGTAGAGTCACATCTGTGTAATTGATATGGGAGAAAAACTGATCTCGGGTGGGTGACCTCCAAATGACACAGGGAATCTTCAAATGACATAGGGAAAAACGATCTCTGGATCTGACCTGCGCAAGTTCATGTTCTCTAATACTGAAGAATGAATTTTAGGAACAAATGGAGGTTATGAGCACGATATATTTATTGAGAGAAAGAAAGCTCCTATCCAAGAGAGGGACAGGAAAGGGGCCCGAGTGGGTAGCCCTCGGGATGCTGTCTCTTCCAGGGACTTTTATAGAGTAAAACCATGTGGTGAGGTGGGGCTAAGGTGGTAAAGAACATGGGAACTCGCTTAGGTGGATTTGGGGTGGGACAAAACTATGGTCACTCAATGGGATTACAAGCACCATTGCTCAGGTAAATTGAATAAGTCAAGGACCAAATGGGGAAGCGAGTCACGTAGCAAGTGGGCATGAATGTAGAACAGGACTTTATCAGGTAGCCATCCAGTAGTAGTCAGATTAATGATTCTTCTGGTTCCCTCAGGATGATGATCAATCTCAGATGCCAATCTTGAAGGAGATCAGCATCTGTTTGGTATTTGGCCTTTAGGTCTGGCACAGATCAGGAGCATCCATCCCTCCCACAGTTGTAAGGTATCTTGTCTTCTGTGTTATCTCCTTTGAGGGCCTGGCCCTATATTACTGCCTATAATACTTTTAGCTAACTTGGCTTCTTGCAACATAATGATACAAGGCAGAGAAAAATTTCAGTAATTGAACAGCGCAAAAAACATATAAATGAGAACAAATCATTAAATTTATTCATGGAAAAGGCATTAGGAATATGAACAAATGGCTTGAAATATGGAAATATTCCCATATGAGTTTTTTTACATGACCTAAATCTACTTCACTGGGACTATGATAATAAATGACAAAAATATATTCCAAATATAATGAATATTGATATGGTTTTCAAAAAACTAAAAAACATCCAAATATGGAGATTGCAAATATCTTTTAATGCTAAGCAGTATATATGTACAGATAACCCTCTCTATATAAATTACATAATATATAATGTATGTAATGCTTCTTAGTTTTATGGATATCTTTGAACTACAGATAATGTCATTTGTGCAATGCCTGGGCTTCAAACCTGTGTGAGATAAGATTTTAAAACTTAATAATATGATGTACTCTTTGAGGTCCTTGAGGTGCTGGGAGGACATAAACCATCCTGCAGCACACAGAAGCCAGGCTTAAGTGTTGGGTGTATGACTAAAAAACCCCAGATGTCTCTGTCACAGGATCCCCAGCCCCAGGAACCCTAAACCAGTCTGGAGAACCTTTGTCCCAACACGTTCCACTTCCAAAGTGTGGCCTGCTGTCACCCTTCCTGCTGTTCCATTCTTGAAGTCTCTCCTGCACTCAGAGATGGGGCTTTGGAAAGGAGATTGGATAGCTGGAGTGCTACCATAATCCACAAAGGTGATCAGGGCTCCCTGGGTTGCTCCAAGTCTCGTCAGAAGATGGAGGCCATGGGGAACATGACCTGTAGGGCAGATCTCCCTCTCCCATGCCTCCATTTTCTTTGCTTTTGCACTGCCATGACAAGAGCCATATTCCTCTGCCTGGAGGTTCCATGCTGTTTCTGTCCTGGAGCCTGCTAACCACGGACCACCACTTTTGAAAGTGTTAAGTCACACACATCAACATCTCTTGCTTTAAATTATGGTTTCATGTACTTTTTTCTCAATGATGAAGAAAGTTATTTAGACAGTGGCTCAAGAATTCTCTGAGACCAAGGAAGGAGGCTTGCTTGAACTTTGAGAGTTCTTCCTCTTCTCTCATGTTATTCTCTAACCTTCAAAAAGTGGCCCTAGATTGGAAATCAATTGGAAAGGATAAGTGGTATTTTCAACATTAATGATCATGTCTTACATGTGCATTAAAATTTCCTTCATTTTCCTGCATCTTGTATTAGTCTTGGAAAGAGAAGTGCCCTTCATTTTCACCAAAGTCAGATCCTTCATTTGTGTTCTCACTTTAATCTATTTCTATCTTTGAGGATTTTGTTCCATTATTTCCTTATTTTATTGTACTTCTCAAAAACTATCTCCATAGAATCCTTTATGACTACAAAAGTACTCATGATTTTCTATCCCTTAAAACACTTTTCCCTTGCTACCAATCCTAAAATAAGTTCTTTCATTATGATATTCTAAATTCTTTCACTCTGTGCTATCTCTTGATCTTACTTTTATTTAATCATCACAGCGATAACCCACAATGGTAACTTCCATTGCATTTATAGAAGCTTCTCACTTATCAAGTGATCAGCAGCCATTTAAAAAATGTTGTGCTTTTTTTTTTATTAGGAAATGCTTATGTAATGTTGACTTCAACTCTTGTACCTCAACTCAGTTCACACAATAATTTGGATATATACAAGAAATTTAGGAAAATACAACCAGGAGTGACTTTTTATGAATTTCTTCCATCTGATGTTTGGATTTGGAATGTCCCCTGAAAGGGCCATGTGTTGAAATCTTGCTAGTGGCTACACCATATTACCATGGAAAGGTGGTAGAAAGTTTTGAAACTTGTGGAAGGCTTTTCATTTCTTGGGATGTGATTTTGAAGTGTATACCAAGATCCAGCACTTACCATTTGCTTTTTATGATGGGATGAGATCTTCAAAAGAGTGAGCCAATAAAAGAGAATGGTAACCATTAAGTTAAGGTGAAGACTCAGAGCTTAATGTAGGAATTTTACACAGTGGATTACCTCTTTGCCACATAGATCATCTGGAGGAAAGTGGATGCACCGTGGGAATATAAGATTAAGTGTCTTCATGGGGAAAGTAATACAAAGGTTGAGGGGAGGTGGAACAGAGGAAAGGGAAAGGAGATGAAAAAAACTGATGTGGGATATAAACACAGATTAGCTCTGTGTATTCATTATGCACTGCAAACATGTACTAAGGAACAAAATGAAACTGAAAAAAGGAGGATGATTCTAAGACATTATATATTCCACATGAGTCATTTCACCCTGCATGTCAGTTTTATAGAAGTATAATATGGCTTGGGTTTAAGAGTGTAAGAAAAGAAGAGAGGTGTTTTACAGATGAAATATTAAAAGCACAAACAGAATTTCTTTATCTGCATAATAGCAAATGAATTAGCTGTCAGAGAAGCTTTGTGCAGAATAAGTGTATCAGAATCTGTAGTTTTCTAAGTATAAAAATGTCTACATTATGGTTTTGGGAAACTACAGAAATTTTTAAAATTCAAATGCCATCCTGAATCCTGAAAATCAATATCAGTGAATAAAAGAAAGTGCATAAAGATACATAAGTTTTATTCTGGTAGTATCTCTGAGAATGAAATATCCAGAATTCTTCTCACCAATAAGCAATACAGTGATAAGAAAAGGACACCATGAAAGGGTGCAACATGGAAAATTACAGATCCTTTTAAGGTACTGTGTACTCTTGCTTAGTTGAGAGGGGTTTTTTAAGGTTATTTTTATTTTAAATAAAGAAAACTGTAACAAAGGTAAAAAAACATTTCCCATAGCTTTTCTCTTTGTTGTTGATACTATGCATGATGGTTAATTTTAAATGTCATCTTGACTGGTCCAACGTGTTCTTAGATGTTGGGTCAGGAATTATTCCTTATGTCTCTAGATGATATTATAAAAACCCTTCACTATTCTAGTGCAGGTAGGCTTCACACTCTCAGCTGAAGCCTTTAATAGAACAAAAAGCCTGCCTTTCTTACAAGTAAGAAAAAGACTCACCTTGCTTTATGGTCCTTGTGTTTGACAATAATTCTTTCTTGCTCTTCATCTTCACCTGCAATATCAATTCATTCTGGGTTTTGAATTTACCAGGATTGGCGTTAGGACTGTACCATCAATCCTTCTTGATGTGTCCAGCTTCCTAAAGCATTCTATCTACCACTATCTCCGTCTCTATCTATCTATCTATCTATCTATCTATCTATCTATCTATCTATCTATCTATTTATCTGTCTATCTCAATATATTTATCTACTTATCTACTCATCCATCCATTTACATATACAAACACTTAATGATTCTTTTTCTCTGTGGAGTTTTTTTTTTTTTTTAATTTTAGGTAAAGGTCTACAGGGTGTTCAGGATCTCACTACTAGATCTGACTCGTAATGGTTCTCCTGTTTATAGCCTCCCAAGTGCTGGGATTACAGGCTCATAATTATACCACTCCCAGTCTCCCCGTGCCTGCCTAAGCAAGCACTTTAATCCTCTGAGCTATTTGGACAGTCCCTCTCTGTAGAGATATTAAGGCATATAAAAGTACAGATATATTTAGAACCAGCCCAAGAGTCAGAATACTTTTTATGTCAACTTTGAATTTCTGAAAGTTTGAGCATTACTAAATTCAGTGATACAGGCAAAAAAAAATATGTTAGATACATTACTGACAGTACGCTGTGAATCTATTCAGGCAAACAGAAGTTAAATGGAGTGCTTCCTCAGAGTTACTCTTACAACTCTGCAGTTTTTTAGATGCATGCTAATGACTGATACAGTAAAAGAGGATCACTCTTCTGGAATGTATGAAAGGCTGTAGAAGAAACAGAATGAATTCAGTATTCTGAAAACCTCGAACACTAAAGCAGAGAGCCTAGATTTCAAAACCGATCAATAGGACAGTTTCTGTCACGATCACTATGCATGTCCACAACACACTAGAACTTTGTGCAATATCCTATCCTCAAACTGTTAGAAGTGCTGGTCATTTATTTGCCATTCCAGTATTTATCTTATGTTTTACTCTTAGTACTTCTTTGCTATCATGAAAACTTTTTCTTAGTTCAATTGTTTTGAAACATTTAATTTTTAATTAATTAGTATTTAATGTTCTGAATATTGCTTAATCTTAATTTTGGTTCCAAGATTTATACTATATCTTTGACTTACAACTTATTTAAAAGACATTGTATGATATCTTCTCCTAGTATTAGAAATTTTAAAAAGCAAAAAAAAAGACAGTTTCAATAACTAATACATTGCATATTGTTATCTTCTTAGAGTTTATTCATAGTACAAGATGCAGACATGATAACCTGTTCAAATACTATTAGTACAAATCTTTCTTCTCATTGAATTAAGAGAAAGTAGCTGTATATCTATCCTAAATATTCTGTATATACAGATGCAAAATGGTCCTTCCTTTGTATCCCCTTTTTTTGTTTAGTTTTGTTAGAGAAGGGTATTCCATTGCCATTTAAATATTGTAGGTGCCTGAATTCAGCAGAATAGCCCAATATAGGGCTATTCTGTCCAGTAGCCCATAATACTAGTGGGTTATCCATAGGACTGGCTATGTCAGAAAGCAAAGAGCCTAGGAAGCTGAGGCGCAGACTTTCCAGCAGAGGGCTGGCTGCAGTTTCTGGGCCTCTAGAGGGAGGACACTTGATGCGAGTTTGGTCCCAAAGAGCTCAGAGAAGCCAAACACAGCAGCTGCTCTGCTCCTCTTCATTTACACTGATTTCTGGGGAAGAGCTCTTAGGAGCTCTTCTACATTGAACAGATCCAATTCATTCTCCCTCCTCCTGTCTTCCAATACCCTTCTGACTCACCTTATTAGTAAACTTCATTAAAAAACGAAAAGAAAAGGAAGGAAATACCTTGCTGAGATTTCTCCCATCACTACATAAAGCAGAGTAAGATATTTGATTTATGGAATTAAAAGATAATGACTATTGTTGACTTCTTATTATCGTTTTTGAAATTCAGCATCACTGTTTTTTATCTTTAAAAAAGATAATAGCTTGAAGAATGTTATCTTTTGTTGATTCAATGATTAAATTTGATAAAGACATTTCTAAAATTAATAGTTGATTTTAGAAATTCAAGAATTAGGAAAGACATAACAGACACAAAATCAAAAATTGCATTTTCCTTTGTCAACATAGGCCACCTTGAATAGATATGTTTTTCTGCTTTTAGAGCTGCAAAGCAAAGAGACTTCAAAGTACTGTCTATTATTTTGTTTGTTATCTTTTGCCTTTTAGGTTTTGATAACATGGCTATCACTTTGAATAAGTAATATATTTCAAGAGAAGTTATAGATGACAGTTCCGGTATCTACATGTAGAACCGTATCTCTCTTTACAGTTCAATCCATAGGCATTATACAAATAAGTGAGAAAGGGTGAAGTTCTATTTTACTTTTAAAATTTATATGATATTTTGAAAACTAAAACTTCTTTTGAAAATATTCAAGCTAACTCATTTCCAGTAGCATAAATTAATAGCTGACCAGTTTTCCTTTGCCCCTACGGAAATTTTATAGGGGATACAGGAAATCATGGAGAACAGCGTAACTATGAATATTTTGAAAGCATCTTGTATTAAAAATTTACGTAATAACTTAGACTTAGCATAGTGAAAGAGTGAAACCACAGTTACCTCAGTTTGAATGGCCAAGTACCCTGACATTTGGAATTCATGGTATTGAGATTCATGCTAAACTCCATACAAATGAAATTATTTCTGAACAATATTTATTTTCCATATTAGGAGCAATATATCTAATGTTTCAGCCAATCACTTCTTAACTTATAGCTTTTATAAACTGTATTATTGATGATATTGATTTTTTTCCTTCTCATTTCTACTAATCTGCTCCACAGCTTTGATTAGATAAGCCATGTTTTCTTCATAGTCTGTTAAACAAAGCCAATTAAATAGTCACACTGTTAATGCTTTCTCCACTTTAAGGATGTGTACACTTAAAGCGACCTCATTCAGGTGGACCCTTGCTATAGGCATATTGTGTGACACAGTTAAGCTTATAATTTGGTATAGTATGTCCCCAACTAAAAATATTCATGTTGTACTTTTTCACAGATGCACTTTGTAAGATTTACAGGTATACGGTATAAAACTCACTTTGTCAAATTATAAGTAAATCCACATTACACATGTTTTCACAGGACAGAATCCCTTCATATGCCAGGGACTAACTGTAGCTCAAAATTAAATGGTGTTTCAAATGATTAATTATATATATTTCATTACCTTTACCCTCAATATGCTGTATTTAGAGGTCAATAGAGAAAATATGTAAGACATTAATTTTGTTTAGGAAAACTGACATTTATTTATATGTCTTTGAAAATTTTTATATTCTTTGTTAATGGTTGGAATCCAATGTTCCCTAGCTTTTTCATAATATAAAACCCTCGATGACTGCTCCATAAAATAAAATCTAAAGAGGGCAGCTTTTTAACTGTGTTGTCTATCAATGTTTTTTCATTGCCTGGAACAAAGCCTAAATATAGTTATCACTCTGTATGTTTATTCATAAGTAAATTTACATGTATATATCAATGAATAAGTATATGTTCATGAGCAAATGCCTGTGTATCTATAAATGAATAAATACTAAGCATCTTATGACATATGTGTAAAAAACATTGAAAGCACACTTGATATTTTATAATTATAAAAATTGTGAAGTTGCACTTTATACATCAGTGTTTAATGTTCTGTGACTGTCTTTTTGTTCATATGGCCCATAAGATTAAAAACTAGAAGATGGTAAACTTTGGGGATTTTTGTGTCTTGTTTTAGATCACCTATCAGCACAATTGGACTTGTACAAGCTATGTAGAACTCCCTTGTAGGTTACGTCACACTTTTAAAGTGCTGAACTAGGGGCCAGGGAGATAGCTCAGTGGAATAAGCACTTGCCTGGCAAGCACAAGGGACTGAGTTCAATCCCTGGTTCTGAGAGAGAGAGAGAGAGAGAGAGAGAGAGAGAGAGAGAGGAAAACAGTGATGAACTAAATTGTAGCAGCCATCTGAATGTGGTTTTCTGGAGCAATGTAAAATTCGTCAAAGTTTAGCTTATTTCAATACATATTTATTGGGTTTCTAGTAGGAGTGTCGAACTATGCTAGATATCTAAAACATAAGCTTAAAAATGATCTGTTTTTTTAAAGCCTTAGAGAGGCAATAGGATGAAAAGATATTTTTGCAGAGAGTCTAGCACCATGGAAGGAAAGGAAAACTGAATTAAACTACCGTTTAAATGTGCACTGGTTTAAGTAAACAGAATTGAAATAAAATATATCTATTTACAATAACCTCAGGCCCAAGGGAATTATCACATGGAGATATACTTATGCCTTATAGTTCATGCATTTAACAAACACTACTGAAGTTTAAGAAACATTTAATTGGAAATGCTAATTGCTGATCTTTGAGTCTATACAAAGACATTCAATTATTTGGTTACTTGTTTCATTTTTATTTGCGCCATATTGTATTCTGGAATCCAAATTTACTGGCTTTCAAACCAGTGTTTTTCAAGAGTACCCATCTTAGGAAAGATGTCATATTTAGACTGTTTATCTCATTGCTTGGCAAGGAGCTCTAACTGGGTCCTGGAGGGTGCCACATGCAGCAAACTCTTTCAAGGTCCTGCCAAGCACGTTTTATGGTTTTCCAGTTTCTCACATCTGTTTCTGAATCTCCTGTTTTGTTTCCCATTTTGAATCTCTGAGCTTAGATATTTTCCCTCCACTTGTTCTCTCCCCTACGAATCTTTGCCTTTGGGATACCATAAATACTTTAAGTCATAAGTTACGCACTTGGAGTTTTACAATTTTTGCAAAAGTTTGTTGCACTTTTATTGCTTATATTGTTTTGGAATTTTTATTTCCTGTTTCTGGCTTTAAAAGTTCATGAGGCCTCCATAATCTGATTATTTGTAGTGTGTGCTGTAGTGTGTCCTCCTTCTTAGTTTACTGTAAATAATACGTTGGACAAATCTCCAACATTACCTGTTACATGAGATAAAGGTTATTTCTAATCATTATTTATGTATATTATTTCTCTCATGTGAATGGATCGAATAAATTTAAATGTGTTTATCTCTCAGCGTTGTTTTTAACCTGTAAAAAAATTAATGCTAGCACAAAACCACTAATTCTGTCATCATCCACAATTATAATATTGAAAAACCCAATTGATTTTGAAAGGTACACACTCACATGATTAAAATAACCTTTGTTTCACTTTTCAAAATATGATTAATTTTTGCCATAAGGAATTCAAATTTACTTTCAGCCTAGTAGTGAAAGTACAAATAAATGTAGAAGTACAGCATTCTGCTTTTTCATGATAGTTGATTACAAACTGTAGCACATGGCTAATTGTGAGCAACATCTTTTTGAACTTATGTCTAATTCTCATCAGAACAAGGTTGTGAAATCCTAGGAAATTTTTTTTTTTTATTTTATTTTATTTATTTTTTTTTTTTATTTATTTGAGAGACAGAGAGAGAGAGAGACAGAGAGAGAGAGAGAGAGAGAGAGTGTGGTGTGTGTGTGTGTCCAGCTCAGCCCACCAGGGGGCGGGACTGGCTGGCATGTGGTGCTGGGGGATTGAACCGCGGTCCCTGATGCTTTGCCAAGCTTGTTCTAAGTAGGTGCTTTAGACCACTGAGCCATCTCTCCAGCCCCTAGGAAATTTTTATCTCATAAAGTTTTTCATACATTTTTAAGCACATGTAAGACACAGAAAACTAAGAAAGAATTTCAGAGGCATGGAATACTTCCACAAGTGTCGTTTCACAGCTCCACAAGATCATCCCACGCTGCATTTAGAATGTGACCGTTCACTGTCTTCTACACTGTCGTTCCCCCTCTTCCTATCTGTGTACTGTGAGAGAGCTGGCAGAGTATTTCAAAAATGTTTTTATTTCCAAAATGCCTTCCTGAAATACTCTTGTCATTTGAATATTTGAAAATGCTACAGAGAGAAATTTTCACTTTTATACACATTAAGTAAGTCAAAAGCCATGTTTTCTAAACTTAAAATACGCTATGAATTGCAAATATGTGCAATTTGGTTACAGGCTCTAGCCTTAAGGGAAAATATGGAATGGATGTAGGATAGTAGGTTGGAAACAAAGGAAACATAATCAAATGGCTTCTTTTTCACAATAGGTTATATGAGGAAGTTCATTTTAAGTAAATTCTCCAAAGTTTGGATAGTCAGTTACAAAAGAAAAAGAATGATAAATAGTACTAAAGATTTTCTAATTATTTTCCAATATTTTCTAATAATATGACCTTTTGAAAATCATAGTTGAATTCAATCTATGTTTAAACTTTTACTTCAATCATTTATTTCTTTGTACTATGTCTATTTAGTGGATTTTTATTACGTTTCAAAATTATTGATGAAATTGCTATAAAAGATTTAATATTATCATTATAAATACTATAAGTGTAATCAAACTAATATGGCAGAGGATTAAATTCCAGAGTTATAATAAATGATCAATAATTATAGTAAAAGACATTGCCATTAATAACTTCAAATATCTATTTCACTTTACACATATTTACCCATCATCATTGCCACCATATGAAACACTTCTGTAAATCTTTTCCTGAATATAATTTTTGCACAGTTTCCTAAATATCTTGAAGCTTGAATCAACATAAAATGTTTGCTTTCCATGGTCATTTTAAGTTTGAGGGAAGAGTCAGAATTTACATGGTGTGATATCCAGGGAAATATATGGAAGCGCACCGCAGTGTTATTATTTGACATAAATTTCTGTCGACTTTTTAATGAGAAGTGATAAAAATATGGTTAATGTTTAAATTTTTAAAAATGCATTTCAATATAAGATACATTGCCAATTAATGCATCTTCGAATTACTCGCTTTGGGGTTCATACCCACTTATTCCATCATTTTTGGAAATGTATCTTTAGCTATAATATTGTAATATATTTTTAAAGAAATAAACATGAATCATATATTTTGATCATCCTTCATCAATGAGGGTAAGATATGTCAAAAGGTTTATATGTGATAGAGTAACAAAGAGAACAAATTAAGGGATGCTTTGAGAAGAGAGAAAGAGTTTTGTGCTCACTGAAATTTGTAAAGTATAGCTAATGAATTTGACTTCACAGATAACATTTTGGCAAAGACTTAGAGGTGAAAATTTCCAGGTAAATGTTTTGAGGAATAAGAGCTCAGTAAAGGGAAGCAGTCAGGGCAGAGGCCTGCAGGTGAAGTGGAGGAGCCACTCAGAAGACAGCAGCATAGGAGCTGAGGGGTAGAGAGATGAGCTAGCTGCAAAGGAAGAAGTAGAATAAGGAGGGGATTCAGACAACAAAGCTGCTTTGTTTTCTTTTCTTTTTTTAAAAATAATTTTATTAAGAAACAAATATCAATGAGACAGTTTCACAACCAATTACTGGCACATTTACAGTAATTAATACGTTGCATATTGTTGTCTTACTGGTTATTCATTGTACAAGATGCAAACATGATATTCTGTTTCAAATACTACTAGAACAAATCTCTCTATTCATTGAACCAAGAGAATGGAACTGTATATCTATCCTAACTATTTTGAGTATACAGATACAAAAGGGTCACTCATTTTATCCCACGTTTTTGGTTAGTTTTATCAGAGATGGGCATTCTATTGTCATTTAAATATTGTAGGTGTTTGAATTCAGCAGAATCTCCCAATAGAGTTCAGTGGTCCATAACAGTAGTGGGTTTTCCATAAGACTGGCAGTGTCCAAAGTTGTTGACTTGAGCTTTTTACAGCTTAGCATATTAATGTAGCTTTACTTTTTATACTTCATTTTCATACTTTTGTGCCAGATGTTTAAGATCAAGATAAAGACCTATGTAATAAGAAATGTAACTTTTGTATCTGACAAGGTCAGTCAAATCCCCTCAGGATTTACCCTAAAACTCTGTACAGTGTGTAGATCCTTTTTCAGTGTCAGTCATGTGGATGAGTCATGGCTAATGCTTGACCAATTTGCTCTCTGTCAAAGCCTGAGAGAATGTTTTCTTTCCAAGTGACTCTCTTAGGCACACTCTACTTCATTGATCACTTTCCTCTGCCATCCCATAATCTTGATCAGAAAATTTGGGACACAATTGACTTACATAATGTTACAGTACAGGTTCTCCTATGTTCTGAGTCCTCACTGACATTGAAAGCCACTTTGTTTTCTAAAGGAACTCTTATTTTTTTTTTAATTTTTATTTATTTATTTGAGAGAGAGAGAGAGAGAGAGAGAGAGAGAGAGAGAGAGAGAGAGAGAGAGAGATGTGTGTGTGGCCAGCTCAGCCCACCAGGGGGCAGGGCTGGCTGGCATGTGGTGCTGGGGGATTGAACTGTGATCCCTGATGCCTTGCCAAGCTTGTTCTAAGTAGGTGCTTTAGACCACTGAGCCATCTCTCCAGCCCCAGGAACTCTTATTTTATTTGCAGAACGGAGAAATAGGGCTGGGAAGATAGTTCCGTAGAATGATCACTTGCCTGGCAAGCACAAGGGCCTGAGTTCAATCCCCGGTTCCAGGGGGAAAAAAAAAAGACATGAGTTACATAACTTCCCCACTGAAAAGTGAATTTCAGAGCACAGTGGTGAGAGGAGCTGGCCCTCTCCTTGGCTGCTGCACACAGCCAAGCTAAGATAAGGGCAGTCACATCAGGCTGCTGTACGTTTTAGAGTGTTCTGGGCAGTTTGCAAGAAAACATTCATAGAATTAGAGTACAAGAATAGATTTCCACCACTGCAGAGAAGACTTTGGTGGCACCTCACACTTCAAATTTAGATAATAATCCTTCCAAGGAAAGTGAAGAAATGGGTAAAGTGGCAACCAGGTAGGCATACTTCATAGGAAATGGTTCCAGTCTGTCTACCCAAAGCCCAAGTAGGACGACTATGAGGAAAACGACAGACTTTTCTCATTTACTTTCTCAAGAATGAAGTCCTCACTTCCTAGTACTCATCTCTCCTTTGAAAGAGAAATAGTTGTGTCTTGGAATTTAAAAAAATTTGGTGGTACTTTGCAGAAAATATGCTGCACATGTAGTGTATTATGTAGCACTCTGACCGGGGTTTGTAATCAAGCACAGCTTTATGTTCACAGAAAAGCACATGAATATTCACACTAAGTAACAAGAAAGAAAATCATAAAAATAACATCAAACTTATTCATTTGGTAAGTGAATACAGAGCGGGTCAGATTTTACTGTCCATTGAGCTGCGAAAACATTTTCAGTTTTCAGTTGCTTTGGATTCTGTAAGCACAAATCAATGATTAAGTAGTTGTACTTTTAATCATATATTTTGTCTCAGTTTCTTCAACTAATTAGCTTAACTTGAAAGCAAATTAATTAAGTAATTAATTAAAGAATGCAGATATACATTGTTGTGTAAACCTTTAAAATATAATGCACCTTCTTGAAAGCTGTTGAAACTAAGTTGCCTTGAAAAATTTGAAAGCAATTCTACTCTAAACAGACGTGCATTGGGGGGGTTGAATATTTTGTCAATTCTAAAATGATATCAATTACATACAAAAGCTTGAGCATTATATGTGATGTAAATTTTAATATTTACTGATTATGAACAAGATATTAACTGTCTTTAATTTGCATCTAAGCATGAGTTGGAAATAACATATGCATATTATATAAGATCTGCTTAATTGAAATGTGTTTAGTAGATTACAGAAAGATGCATTTCTGAGAGAATGATGAGCATACCGCATAAGGATATTCTGATAAATTTGCATGGATGTCTGAGAATGCTTCACAATGTATTTTATATTGGAATTACTATATAATAATAGAGAAAGTTATATTCTATTACATCTTCTTTTATTATTCCAAACCCTTGAATGAAAGAAATTTATGTTGCTTTCACAAAACGTAACTTACATATCATTAAATTTATTGGAAGAAGAAAGCTGTTTATTATACAATTTTAGTATTTTATATTCTGTATTATCTTGCTATTAAATTTAAATATTTGAAAGGTAGGCCATAAGATACAGCAGTATTAAAATATTTATTCTAAAAATGGTTTCTACCAATTTAATTAGTAAATGTTAAGATGTACCTCACTCATTTTTTAAACTTTTCAACCTAACATTTTTATAAATATTGTGAGCTAAGAAAACTTTAACCAAGACTTTGTCTCTAAATATTTTTAAATATTTAAAATATAAGGGCCAGCAAGATAGCTCAGTGGACTAAGAGCCTGCTTAGGCAAGCAGAGGGACCAGGGTTTGATCCCTGGCACCACTTGCCTCGCTGGCCCCACCCCTAGGCTCCCTGAGCCAGCCATGGAGACTGGGCATGGTGGCACACGCTTGTAATCCCAGTGTTGGAAAGGCTGAAAACAGGTGGATCAGTATGAGTCTAAGTGTGTAATGAGACCCAATACCAAATACAAGCATATAACACACATACATACATACATACATACATACATACATACATAAAATAAAAAAATAGTATTTCCTTTCACAATTGTAACCATTAAAAGATTTTTTCTTAGCATGAGTTAAGGTATTTTCACAAATTTTAACATGTAAGCAAGAAATCTCAAATTTAGCATTGTTCAAACATTTTTTCTATTAAGTAATTATTAAAATTATGAGGGAGGGCCAGCCAAATAGCTTAGCATATTAAAGTGCCTGCAAGCAGGAGCAGGGGCCAGGGGCTTGATTCCCTGGCCTGCAGTGCTGGCCTCATCCCCAGGGTACACTAAGATAGTGATTGAGATTGGGTGTGGTGTCGCATGCCTGTAATCCCAGCACTTGGGAGGCTGTAAACAGAAGACTCACTACAAGTCTGATCTAGAAGTGAGACCCTGAACACCCTGTAGACTATTCCCTAAAATATAAAAAATAAATAAATAA
>NW_004524778.1:1698577-1700436 GCF_000260255.1 Octodon degus
TGTCATCTCCAGAAAGTCTGCCTCTCTCTTTCCTACCACCTCTTCTTCTCTCTTAATTCTTTAAATTAATTTTGATGACAAAGAAATAGCAATGAGACAGTTCCAAAACAGGTTAGTAGGACAGTTAGAATAATTAACACATTGCATATTGTTGTCTTTGCAGTAGTTATTCAGAGTACAAGATGCAGACATGATATGTAGTCTAAACACTATTAGTACAAATCTTTCTTCTCATTGAACTAAGAGAAAGTAGCTGTATATCTATCCTAATTATTTTTATATACAGGTATATTTATTTTTTTCACCACAAAATAGTCCTTCATTTATGTCCCCCTTTTTTGTTTAGTTTTGTCAGAGATGGATATTCCTTTGCCATTCAAATGTTATAAGTACGTGAATTCAGCAACATAATCCAATATAGGGGCCAGGAGATGGCTCAGTAGAATAAGAACTTGCCTGGCAAGTGCAAGGACCTGAGTTCAGTCCCCGGTTCCGCCAAAATAAAAAAAAAATAATAATCAATATAGTCCAGTAGACCATAATAGTAGTGAGTTATCCACAGGACTGGACATGTCAGAAGCTGCTGACCTGAGCCATTTACTATGAAGACAGCAATATGCAATTTGTTCATTATTATAACTGTCCTACTGACCTGTTTTGAAACTGTCTCATTGCTATTTTTTCTCAATAAAATTAATTTTAATAAAAACAGTGATATTAAATTTATCTTTGTCTATATTTGTTCAAGTTCTTTGGATTTATGTTGGAACTGTCGTTCATCTTTAAACAAATAGGAGGTATGTGTTCCTATTGCTTTAAAAATGTCTTGGCTTTAATCTATCTACTAAGTTTAGCTTCTTATTTTTCTTCAGATTTTGTCGACATTTTCTTCCTCTTTAAAGTTACCTTTTAAAGTTTCCTTTGAAATTGTTCATATAAAGTTTGTGTGAGAACATAAAGGCATTTTTATATGAGTTCTTCCAACTTCATTTTGTAGTCTAGAAGTTATATATCTCATATTTAAAAGTGCCTAGAAACAGCTGATGCAACTTTTCTTTCTGGATGATGCTAAAAGTCTCATCTAGTTTAATGAATGGAACAGTTTTTATAAGTCATGTTGTAAAAATATTCATTAACATTGATGGAGAATGCTACTCAAACCACAAAAATGCATCTGCAGAAGCCTATTAAGATTCAAAAGCTCAAATAATACAGCTCAAGAATTCAAAAACTTCTGTGAAATTCAATTGCAGGGTTTCTGTCAGATGTGTATTTCAAAAATGGAATGGGTTGCAATTATGCTTAGCTTTTGAGTAACCTTTTGTTTGTTGTAGTTCTAAATGTAAAATAATTTTCACTTTTGAGAAAAACATTCAACAAACTAGTCCTCAATTTGTATAGGATGAATAGCTAAAGCAAAATTGAGATAACCTTGTTTAGCTCTTGTGTGTTGTTATAAAATTATTTCAGAATATTCCATTATGTAAAATATTTCAGTTTTTATGTTAGTCCAATATATTTGTGACACTGTATGAAGTCTTCGTATAATCTTTTAGTCTAAAGTGATATTTTCAAAAGTTTAAAAATACATGCTTTTTCAGGAACATAGTAGGTATTTTACAAATAAATTTGCTTTCAATTATGTTTCCATATTTGCATTATAGACAAGATAATTTGTAATAATAAATAATGTTACACATAGGTCTAAAAGTCATGGATATTTTCATTTCTGGAAAACAAATTATAAACCCTGTTATGGTCTTTTTCTTTTCTCTCCTTCCTTCTTTCCTTAATTTCTTTCTTTCTTTCTTTCTTTCTTTCTTTCTTTCTTTCTTTCTTTCTTTCTTTCTTTCTTTCTT
>NW_004524778.1:1700536-1712363 GCF_000260255.1 Octodon degus
TTCCTTCCTTCTTTCTTTCTTTCTTTCTTTCTTTCTTTCTTTCTTTCTTTCTTTCTTTCTTTGCTTGCTTTCTCCCTTCCTTCCTTCCTTCCTTCTTTTTTCAGTACTGAGGGATTTCACTAAGGGGATAAATTGTTAAGGTTGGGTTCAATCTTGAAATTCTTTGGCCTCAGTTTTCCATGTTGGTGGGATTACCAGCATGTGCCACCATGACTGGCTAAAATATATTCTTTTAAAAAGGTGTTTTATGTATTTGGAACAGGAGAACTTTTACTCTCACCTTATTCTGCATTACTTATGGAAGCATTCTTTTCAAGATATAGTTGAGAGGACAAGTTCAGAGCATCTTAGTGCAAAATGTAGGACAAACTTCCAAAGTTGTACAGTATATAGAAATTCAACTACGTGATATATTGTAAGATTGTAGGGAAGATTACATTTTTAAAATCATAATGAAAGTATTTTTACTGTGGACAGAATTTAAAATAATTGATATTTAACATTCTCCCTTCCCCTTTGCAGAAGAAAAAATGAAGAAAGCTTTAAAATATTGAACCTTATATCATACCATAACAGAATGTTTTCTTAGAAAATTATTTTGAGAGAACTTAGACAATCAAACTATAGTTTAAAAAATATCCAGATCACGTTAAAAAATTTTATATTTTGGCAAAATTTAAATCTTCCTCTGTATATTCAATTACAAATTTTATCACTAATATTTCCTAAGTCTTCAGTGACTTTTCACTAAGAAATTTATTATGCTGTGTATGTTTATTTTTCTCATTTAGACAATTTATAACTAATGGTAACACAAGATTTACACAAGGAAATAAGGTTATAGTAGATTTGCAATTTTCAGTTTTTAGCTCATTACACAATTTTAGGTAAAAAAAAAATAAGCTTACAAATTATTTAATTCCTACTCAAATCTAAAAGATAGTGACAATTATAGAAAGGCAAGATGCCACAATAATACCTACTAAGGACTAGTGTTACAAATGACAAGAGAGAACATAGAATGAAATGAAACTGTGGCCACTTCTCTGGGGAGGCATTTTCAGTGTGTCTCCTTACCCCATTGTTTTGCTTCTGTGCTTTTCTGCAAACATAGAACTTTTCTGAACATATAAATATTAAAAATAGATTGTATTTTTATCAGTTACATATAATGTATCAAAAATAAAAACAACAAAGATTAATAAAACTTTGTCTATTTCACATATAAACTAAACAACATGATGGGAACAACAAATCTCTTTTTCTTAAATCAATAATAAATGGGAGAATTCTTTAAAAGTTGCTGTCTTACAGACAGTATTCTTGGAGGATTTTTTTTTCCAACTATTCATGCTGTGGATATCTGTGCTTAATCTCTCAGCTTTTTAACCTGATTTCATAAAGCTATATGATTATTAGTACACTCAATTAAAATAAAAGATATTATCAATAAGCTCTGGCTAACATAAAAAAATACTAAAATTCCCAGAATGTGTTTAAACCATTGATACTAATTTTCTCAGTTTTGGTGTATATTCACGATGAAAGTCACAGCGAATTTAGTTATTGATGACTGCTGTTTTCCTAGCCCTGTTGCAGTGGTCTGTTCTCTAATTCCTCACCTGGAGGGAAAGCAGGACATGAGGTCTCCTATGTCTCTTCTTGTGAGGAAACTTACCTTGGCAGCTCAAGACCACATCTCTGGTAATACACTTAGCAGCACTGGATCCCCTACTCCAAGCACAGGTCCATTTTGAGTTAGGAGTTTATTGTAAATTGGGTTGGTGAAAAGTGAGAGTATGCATTCAATCCATACCAGGCTCACACTTTGAAAACAATGACAGTAATTTTTACCATAATAATATTTTACACTTGTTATATTCTGTTAACTCTTTCTCCTATTATATTTAACAGACTATAGGGTCTACGTAGATCAGACTCATAGTGATCTGTCTGTGTTCAGTCTTCCAAGAGCTGGGATTACAGGCGTGGGCCACCACATCCAGTCTCAGTCGCCCCTCGGAGTACCCCGGGGGCGGGGCCAGCACAGCATTCTGGGGATCCAACACCGGCCACTGCGTGTGCCTAAGTAGGTGTTTTAATCTGCTGAGCTGCTTGGCCAGGCCTAATTTTTCAACTTTATACTTGTGTCTAATACAGTAGAATCTAGTTTATGTACTGAAAAATTGATTCAGTTATACTGAGTGTATTAATATCACTCATATTATTTTCTCCTCTTAATAAACTACTCTAGTCATACCCTTTTTAAAAAATCTACTTATACTCAAATAATAGCAAATATTACTAAATCCCAAGTTGTATAATTAAAAAGTTATATTAGTTTACTAAGGCTTCTATAAGAAAAAATCAGGCTGCCTGGCTGGCTTACCCGAAGATGTATCCTCTTATTTTGGGAGGTAGGAGGGGCAATACCCGTACGTCATCAGAGATGTCTTCTGATGAGGAATCTCTTCTCTTCTTCAGACATGGGCCTTCTCATTGTACCCTAACAAGAGTTTTCTTCTGAGTGACATCACATTAAGGCTATACCTGTATGATCTCACTTAACCTTAATTACCTCTGTAAAGATAGTATCTCCAAATGTAGTAGTCATCTCCACCAATGACATTAAAGTGAGCACAGTTCAGCATGTGATGCCGTCTGATTTTTGATTTTTTTTTTTTTTTTTTTTTCAAAACTGGGGATTGAACTCAGGTCCTTGTGCTTGCCAGGGAAGTGCTTATTCCACTGAGCCATCTCTCCAGCCCCCATAATGTCTGATTTAAACTCCAAAAGAAACATCTTTTAACAATTACATCATTTTACATGTCCTCTTCTATTTCATTTTCCAAGACTTACAATTTATTTTTTTTGCTCTGAATGCCCTCAGGGCTTGTTTGGCTGGCTGCAGAGTTGTGGGGATCGAACTAGAGCCACCTGAGGCTGACAGCTTGGTGGAAGCAGCCACTTAAAGAACTGAGCTACGGCCAGGTCCCCAAGACTTACAATTTAGAATATTTCAATAAGTGATATTGGAGACACAGAGAAATTTAAAACTATAGCCTACTCCTTTATTTTCTTGACAACTAAAGTACTACTTTCTAAATCAATGTGTCAGTCCAACATGAAAAAAAATTATAAAATATTCATCATGGATAAAGGTGACAAAGAAAATTTCAACTTCATTACTTACTTTCAAAGCCATTTTGCTTAAATCATTCTAAGAAAATAATTAATTTTTATGTTTGTGTCTAGCAATTCATCTGGTACTTATTTTGATGCACTATGAAAACATTGATCATGTGAAGTCCAGCTGTCACAGTACTGTTTGCCTTCGTTTCCTCCTGGGAAATGAGGCTTGGAAGAGATTGCTTGGATATTGTCCTTGCAGAGGGACATCCATATGGTGCACACCGTTACTTCGCTCTAGTCACTTTCTATCTTGTGTTCCTTTATTGAACATATTCTTCTAAATTTCTCCCACATTTTCCTTTATGCTTCTTAATCGCACAGTACAAAAAAAATTAATGAAATAGAAGCTAAAATTTAGATTATTAGCCAGCAATAGGAACTTTTGTTCTTTGTTAGAATACAGGCACTTGTAAGACAGGTAGTATCCTGCTAAATAAAATAAGCATACGTCATGTTATTTCTGAGTTACATGGTAACTAAGAAATTTAGCTGCTTACATTGTCTTCAGCAGATTTAAAGTACATCAATATAAAACCTACAAGGCAATGATTATAGAAGCTTTGTTCACCATTGATGAAACTTGGCTGAAGCAACCATGATCTCCTTCAGTGGGTGAGTGCATAAATACATTATGGTAAATTCCACTCAATGTAATATTCTTCAGCACTAAAAAGAAATGAGCTATCAAACTGTGAAAAGACATGGATAAAACTTAAATGCACATTACTAATTATGTGATACCAAAAGAAAAGGCTGATCTGATGAGGATTCATAATGTCAGACTCCAGTTTACTATAGGTATACATCATTCTGTAAAAGCAGAACTATGTGGTATTGATGAAAAGAACAGTGATTGCTGGGGCCTGGGGTGGGCAGATGGCAAAGCAGAGTGTGGCAGGCTTTCAGGCAGCGGAGCTGACGACCACCATGCCATGACAGAGAAACTTCTTTCTATGATGCGTCCAAAGGCATAAAACATAGAACAGCACTAGGAACGAGAGTCAGTGCAAGGCACTTGCCTAGCGTGCACAAGGACTGAGGCTAACTTCCAGCTCTGTGAAGTCCGCAGAACACCAAGTAGTCAGTGTAACCCTAAGAATGAGCCTTAACTTAAGTGAGGGATTCCGTGTAGTAAGAACCTGACATTGCGTATTCATCATTGTCAAACGGGCACCTATCGCGTGGGAATACAGCAATGGAAAGGGCTATATCCATGTGGGAACAGGGAACATGCACAACATCTATGTACGTTCCCTTCAATTTTCATGTGAACCTAAAGCTACTCTAAGAAGACAAATTAAAAATAGGTGAGCCAGATCACTACGAATGTCATTTAAGAATCACCATATCAACTCTGGTGGCTCTATTCCTATATAGAATTCCATACTATTTTGGCTTTCTATGCAATGATATGACTGATTACGGCTTGTTTGTTGATGACACTTAGTGATGCCTTTCTCAGTTTTCCACACCCTGCATTTCAGAACTGCAAAAGTTATTTTGTTCTTCAATCATATTTTCCTCATCTTACCTTTAATGGATCTTGTTCTACGGTACTTTACACATTCCTGGAAGTCACTTTAAATGGTTACCTTAGCCTCCTTATTTTAAGTCACAGCAATTTGCCCCTCACTGTTTACGTTATCTGAAGATACAATGAACAGTGGTGATAAACTATTATCTGTTTGGGTTTTTTTAAGATTTTATTTATTTGGTACAGGGTCTTATTACACAGCTTGGACTTATAATGATCCTCCTGTCTCAGCCTCTCCAGTGCTGGGATTACAGGCGTGCACCACCACGCCCACTTGCTACTGTACCCGCAGTCAAACCTGAGTCCTTGCACTTGCCAGGCTGGTGCTTAGACCACTGAGCTATCTCCCTGGTATGATAATCTATTATCTTAATTTCAGTCTCATCTGCTAAGAAATTCAGTTTAACTCTGAACACAGATTTACAGTAAGGATTCAATTAAGATAGTGATCATTCTGGCTAGCTTAAATTGGCTACAGCAAGATTTTATTTTAGTTTATTTTATTTATTTTTGTGGTCAGCTCAGCCCGCCCTGGCAGTGGGGCTGGCCTGGCTTACCATGCCAGCGTGGAACCACACGGCCTATACTTGACTAAGCAGGTGCTTTGGATGGTTGAGTCATCTTGCTGGCCATAAAGCAAGAATTTGCACTTGAGATTTTTCTCTACAGACTTCTTAAAATTTGTCAATGGCTATATATATCTAACAAACTATATGCAATTTTTAAAAATATTTTTGCTATTTATTCTTTGATCCTAATGTGTTCTTATTCCATTCTATTTATGTTTATGTATAAAAGAAGGTGTGTGAAGGATGAGCCATGGTATGCTTATGAAGAAATGATAAAATTAGGAGCAGAATAAAGAATTTCATTTGTGCATGCGTGTGTAGTCAATATTTATTAATCATCTATCAGACATAATAGTGGAACTGTGTGATATATGTATGGTAGAGAATTAAGTTATTATAAATGTTGTCTGTCATATGTACTTGTGTGAATAATCAATAAATTTTATATATACTGCTTTCACATTACTAATTTCAATAAACTTTATTAATTTCTAAGTATCTGTTTCTTTGAATTTTTGGACCCATTTGATTCTTACTTTTAATTTGATCTTATGGCTTCCTCCTTTTATTATATTTCCACTTTCTTGTCTATGGTTGAACATTTATAAGACAGCATCCTTGATAGATGAAGTCTCTAATTTTGACATGTTCATACATGAACCATTTCTAGATTAGAGGTAAAAGTAATCATCCTACTTTGAGGTCAAAATTAAGGCTCTTTTGTGTAGATTCATAGAAGAATGATTTTCTGAACACTGTAGCAAGACTTTGTGAATGAAGTGTTCCTAAAAAAATTTATTTTATAGAGCAGATAAAGCAAAAACCCTTACAAAAGACTAAGTTATAAATTATTGCATGCCTTAAATGTTGTGGTAAACTGAGTAATACATTTTCCAGTGTACATCTACACCAGAGCCCAAGAAATCTATAAATGTTATCTCATATAGCAAAGAAAATAAATTTGGAGATGTAATTAAGATTTTTGAAATAAGGAGACTATTCTTAATTATTCAAGTGAATCCTAAATGCATTTACCTTTGTCCTTAACAGAAAATTATCTGACATAGCCTACCTAAGAAGAAAGTAACTTAAGAAAAGGAAGGAGAGTCAGAGTTTAGAGTTAGTGGCTTTAAGATCCCAAAAAAGTCTATGTATCTACAGAAAAAGAACTGTAGAACTTAGAAAAGACTAGGAAACAAATTCTTCATCAGTGTGTCACAAAGGACTATGGCCAAGTGCACATCTTGATTTAAACCTCATGAATTGATTTGGAATTCTGTCATTTAAACTGTTAGACAGAAATTATAAATACATAAAAATATTAACCATCACCAGGTTTTAGAAAAATGCAAACTAAAACAGTGCTGAGATTTCATCTCACCCTGGTTATCATCAAAAAAATCAACCAATAACGACACTGGAGGGGCTGTGGGAAAAAAGGAACCCCTTTCCACTGTTGGTGGGATTGCAGACTGGTACAGTCACTATGAAAATCAGTGTGGAGATTCTTCAAAAAGCTAGAATTAGAGTTCCCTTTCAACCCAGCTATTCATTTTCTGGGTATTTTCCCAGAACAATAAAAATATCATACCACAGGGATACATATGTGCCCATGTTTGTAGCAGCACATTTTGCGATAGCTAAATGTTGGAAACAACCCCATCAGCCAAGTAATGAATAAAGAATACGTGTTGTGGGCTGACCTAATAGCTCAGTGGATTGAAATGCCTTCGAGCAGGCACAGGGGCTGGGGGTTGGATCCCTGGCCCTGCCCTGCCGGCCCTGCCCCCGGGGCATACTGAGAATGCAATTGAGACTGGGTGTGATAGCGTGCTCCTGTAATCCCAGCTTTTAGGAGGCTGTATTCAGGAGGATCACTAGGAGTCTGATCTAGTAGTGAGGCCCTGAACAACCCCTAGGCCCTTCCCTAAAATACAAAAAAAAAAAAAAAAAGTATGTGTTGTGTTTACATAATGGAGTACTAGCTGACCATAAATAAAGATAAATTTGAGGCATCTCTAGGTGAATAGGTACAATTTGAGATCATTCTCTTCTGTGAAACAAAGCAGACTCACATTTTTAAACCCAGCATTGTCTCATTGGTGAGAAGAAGTAGAGTAAATAAAAATTTGAATCTAGAATAGATATTGTTCAATGAGAAGAAATTGTTGAAAACAAAAGAAGAATTAGGGAGGCAGAGGGAGGGGGGATGAACAGAAAGAGAAACAAAGACTTATAAAAGGATAAAATGGAAATAAAGATTTGTAAATAGGGAGGGGAAGTGGCTTCCAGGGAGAGAGCATATTGAGAACTATAGAGATATCAAAATATGCTTTGTACAGTACAAATTCCCTATGTTGAATATGATTGTTATATATATCTAAAATGTACCAACAAATTTAATTATGTTTTTAGAAACCTTAATTTTCAAATACATCTTGCCTAAACCTCCAAGTGACCTCTTTTTTTAAAAATAAGTATAAAATAATTCTGAGGATATTTAGACTATTATGGGAGAAAATCTTTTCCCAAGACTGTGTTATGTAGAAATGCAAATAAATACTTATAATATGTTCTAATATGAATTTTATTTAGTTTTATATATGAATACATTTAGGAAATATTTTTGTCTAGCTATGTTATCCAAATATAAATGCCAAACACTTGTTATAACGGAATAAGGTATACATATACACATGTCACTACATGAAAAATCTTTTATGGAATTCTCCAAATAAAATGTACTGCTTGGGCTGGGAAAATAGCTCAGTAGAACGAGTGCTTACCTGGCAAGTGATAAGGTACTGAGGTCAATCCTGGTTCAGAGAAATAAATAAATAAATAAATAAATAAATAAATAAACAAACAAATTGCTTGTGTTGAAGAGAACAGAAAGAAAACTAACAAAAATACATCGTATCATTAAGCCACAGAATGTGTAGCAATGCTTTGGAATAACTATAGGAAACTGTTATATTTTAGCTCTAAAGTATCTCAAAAATAGAGTTATCAGAGGTGATGCTTCTGGGAGGTGCCTGTGTCACGGAGTCATCATTTGCTTCAATGCTTTAGTCTACTGATGAGTTCATAACTGACTTTACTGCTCAGAAATAGAGCCTGTTTGGAAGACACAGTCAACTGGGCTACATCCTTCCCTGGATTCTGTCTCCGGCTCTGGCTCTGTCTCTGTCTCTCTCCCTTGCACACTCTCACTCACTCCTTCTCTCTCTTTCTTCTGGTCACTATGCAGTGGCTGCTTTGCTGTATGGTGTGTCCTCACCATACCCTGTCTGCTACGGAGAAACCCAGCCATTGACTGAACTCTTTGGAACCCTAAATCCAAATAATCCTCTTTCTTGAGCTTACAGGTCTCCTGTATTATGCCTCAGCAACAGGAAAGCTTATTGATCCAGAAATTAATGCACTTGCTTAATTATAAATAAATATTCTTTGCTCTCCACATCATAGGATATTCATAGAACTGACTTTCTTTTTTAATTTAAAGTGCTCTTCTTTTATTGACAGTTTTTTTTATGACAATCACATTATAACAAAGGATGGTAATATAATGTATAACAGAGACTTATAATTTATGTATAAAATAAGTTTACATTAATGCAATGACTAGTGTATTTTTACATATAAACAATGTGTCTGTTTTATAGTACAATTTAGAGACAAGTTTCTTCTTGACATTATTCATATAATTGTACATGACTTGTGTCGTGAAATGCTTAGAACTCTCTAAGAAATCTTCAATGTGTTTCAGGTAAAACCCTACATCAACTAAAGATTATATAAAAATGATACAGACCTCAGCTTATGTCTTCCTCATGCTTTTTCTGGACTCCACAATTTATAAAGAAATTAGACTATTAAATGCAAATTAATTATTTTCTTCACATCTTTGAATGATTTTCTTAGGATACTTTTCTTTGTATCATATTTTAGACATTTAAGCATGTCTAAAACATCTTCACATCTTGAAGATTAAATTAAAACTATGATAATTGGATAAATTAAATAAGATTTTAAAAGCTAATTTGTTACTGCTATAATTGTTAATATAGAATGGAGCAACGGTGAGAGCCCTGTGGACACTGAGACATTAGCTGATAGTGAAGGATTCAGTGGCCAACTACTATCTTCACACAGCTCCTATGCAGATTATGATAATAACCATTAAAATCCTTTTCTATTTAAAATTTTATGCAGAGAGAAATACTTTCTAGTCCATTGCAGAATGCATTCCATCTTTCAAACATCATCCCATTAACTGCCTACTTAATATGATTAAAGGAGCAACTAATTTTTATATTAAGATAGCGATAGAAGTGCACAAGTGAATCAAATCTAAACTCTTTCATTAGATAGAAAGCAGACCAATAGGTGTCATAGCCTTTAAACAAAATGATTCTTTTGAGGGTCATTTATTATAGTTCCCTTTGATGTATACAGCATTTGTTTCTATAAATTTCTCTCCTCTTCTTATTCTCAATAATTAAAGATATCAGCACACCTGTCTGCATCTTTTATGTTTATAGTGCTTGAGTTTACTGATCTGTATTTCCTACATTCTAATTCTTCTACAATCTATCACCAGAAGATAAGAATTTCTGTATCATTCACTGATGTATGAAGTAATCAACTGACCATCTCCTCCATCATCCTCCAATTTAATTTCTTTATTCATCAGTACTTTCTTCCACCTCAAATTATGTTTCAGTTTGTTTGATTCTATTTATATAATTTCTTTCAAAGAGATCAGGAAAATGACAGATAAGACCTTAGAAATGATTCGTTTATTTTCTATTAGATGTGACTATATCAATTTCTGTGTCATTGTTTAGTTTTTTTTAATTTTACTTGCATTTTGATATCATTGATTTGTGTACCTGAAATATGGTATGTGTAATATAAAATTTATTTTTGAGAATGTGATATAATACTTTAGTGGTAATTATTTCCTTTGTTGAGCAGGGGTTAATATGTTATATGCTAGAACTCTGATCTTGGCAAGGCAAAAGGATTAAAATAGCTTTAATGAATCTTTGAATTTTAGATTAATTTTCTAAGTTTTACTTATCTTTGACATTTCTCACAAAAGAGATTATGCAGCTGTGTCTTCCCAACTCATGCTAATAGAAATTTTCCTGAGGATGCAAACCTGAATGTTAGAATTTCCTTGTCAGTAAGCAAGAACTCTGGAGTCTTTACACCATGAATTTAAATTCTGAAACACAGGCACTGATATTATTTATAATTTTGTGCCTGTGTTTCCTCACCTCAAGTTAAAGAATGATAATAAAATCTTACTGGACAGGTTGTTAAATTAATTGCATTAAGATATATGAAACCATGTGCTAGCACACCAGAAACGTTGCATTTACCATTATACCCTCCGATGTTGTTTAATTAGCATTGTGTTATTTTTTATTAATAATCTTGGTACTTATACAAAAATAATTTTGTACTTTGGTTTGTAAAAATGGTGTTTGTTTTCATTTCTACCCCTGCTTTGATTTTTGTGGAAAATAGTTTTAGAGAAAGTTAGTTTTACTTTAAAAATTATAAAGAAAAAGAAAGAACATCCTTAGCCCTGGCCAAATACCTCAGCAGATTAAAGCACCTGCTTAGCATACACAGTGATCAGGAGTTCGATTCCTGGGCCTACTGTGCGGGGCCCTACCCCCAGGACACACTGAGACATGGATTGAGATGGGGCATGGTGGTGCACACCTGTAATCCCAGCACTTGGGAGGCTGTAAACAGGGGGATCACTATGAGTCCGACTATGTAGTGAGACTCTGTACAACCTGTACACACTGTCCTAAATACAAAAAAATAAATAAATAAGGAACATCTTTAAAAATAGGTTTCAATGAAAATACTTTAAGGTTAACATATGAAGACATTTGAAGACTATTACTTGCATTTATTTTCTCCTCTTCATCAATATTTTATGAACCTATGTTTTGGAGAATAAAAGGATTCTTCAGAAAAACAGACTAAAATATTGCTGTTTTGTTTAGGGCCTCAGTTTCTTTCCCCAAAGGTAACCCACTGGAGATGAAATGCCTAATTAACCTGAGCTACAGTTTCCCAATCTGTGAAGTATGAACAATAGTTTTTCTCTTGAAGGATCAATGGAAGGATTAATGAGTTAGTCTACTCAAGTGTTTAGAACAACGTAGGGCATATAGTCAAGAGGCAATGCAATATTTCTTATTGTTATTTTGCACACAGGTTTATGCTTCTGCTAATAATTCATTTCAGTATATGTCAATAAAGGTTTGTTGAGAAATATGCAAGACAGAATCAAAATATACCTGAGTATAATTTCTACTTTTATCCTGCTGTTGTTTTATTTAGCCAGTTTGGGATTTTGAAATTCATATTTTCTCTTTCTTTCTTTCTTTCTTTCTTTCTTTCTTTCTTTCTTTCTTCCTTCCTTCCTTCCTTCCTTCCTTCCTTCCTTCCTTTCTTCCTTCCTTTCTTTTTTCTTTCTTTCTTTCTTTCTTTCTTTCTTTCT
>NW_004524778.1:1720068-1728426 GCF_000260255.1 Octodon degus
TAACCACTAAGAATAATATATGCAGTGTATTATTTGTTGAAACTGTACTTCCGATTTGATTTGAAACTGTCTCATTGCTATATGTTTATCAATAAAACTGTAGAAAAAAAAAAGGAAAAAAAATAATGACAAAATCAGAATTTTAACTTGGGAGCTAGTAATTTGTTAGTGAAAAGGACAGAGTAAAGTAATTGTGTGAAGTTGAAAATGTATTCAAATTCATACATGATTGGTTAAAAATATTGCATTAAAATATATCTCAGTGTTGTGTCTTTTTTTTTCTGTCTTTTAGGGGTCTACCAGGTGTTCAGGGTCTCACTACTAGATCTGACTTGTAGTGATTCTCCTGTTTACAGCCTCCCAAGTTCTGGGATTACAGGCACATGCCATCATGCACAGTCTCAATTGGAGAGGCATAGCAGGTCCAGTGATTGAATGTCTGGCCATTATGACTGCTTGCAGGCATGTTAATCCCCTGAGCTATTTGGCCAGTCCTCGTATCTTTATGCTTTTTCATTATTTCAAAATTAAGAGCAACAGGTGGTGAAAAAGGATTTTAGATTGGAGACAAATTCAAAGGACAGTAATATTGACAGTGTCGGCAGCTGTGTCCAGGTGAGAAGAATCATAGCTAGCAAATCTTCAAGTCAGTTTCAATTCCAAAAGTATGACAAAATCATAGCAATGGTACACAAATTCTTCTTACCACTTATATCAAGCATTCTAAACCCTTATATCAAACACAAGTAGGAATAAATCTCTTTGAGGTGTTTTTTTTTTTTTTTTTTTTTTTTTTTTTTTTTTTTTTTTTTTTTTAATTGGTAGAACCGGAGATTGAACTCAGGCCCTTGCACTTGCCACGGAAGCTTAATCCATTGAGCCATCTCCCTGGCCCCTAAATCTCTTTGAATACATGACGCACAATCTAGTACTTGGCAATAGATGTTATAATTACTATCTGTACTTTTTCTCCTAAAATTGATATGAGTTGCTTATTTACTTTTCGTAATACTGTTACCTTAACAAGTATGTATCTTAAAAGTTTCTTATAATTTTCTACTCCTTCCTTAGCAAGATTAACTTGATGTATGAGATTGTTACCCATATGTTAGTTTTTGAAATCTTTAAAGACTAGGAAAACTTTAAAGTTTTATGTTTTAGAAGTTCATAAATGTAGTTTATACAAAAGTAATGAAAGAAAATTAGACTAAATATAAGATGCTGGAAATCAAACAGCTAATAACCTTAAACTTTGAATTTTACTTTATTAATAACAATTTTGAAAATGTAAAAAGGCAACATATTCATTAGAAACTGACAACACATATAGAGTGGGGGTTATTACCAGGAAATGGAAGTGAAACAAAAATGAAATTGAGCTTCATTATCACTCCTTGTGCTGTTTGGCCTAGAATGTGCCTCTCACTTCTCTGACCGTCCACTGCCCTCTCAACAGAGTGGGTTGTAAGCAGTCAATGCCATATTGCATGCAAAGTCATTAATATCATGCTTAACTTCTGAACAAATGTTTGCTATTTCAAATAGAAATTATGGTACTAAATACTATTATATTATAGGTCACTTTCAAACATTGTTTGATATGCCCCAGTACTGCTCAGAGTCTTTAAATATGTTAACTTATTTATTTGATTTAAATAATAACCAAGGAAATACTGAAATTACATTCCTTCGATAGTAAACTGCAAGCACCACAAACCCTGAGGTGCATAGTTGTTAGATGTACCCAAATGACAAATAGTAGAGCCAGAATGTGTGCACTTGTGTCTGGTTTCAGCACGCGGGCTCTTCATCGTGACATCACGTGGACTGTCTGCCAACTGCTTTTGCTGCGTTCACCGGTAACGAAGTGCTGACTCCTGCCCCCTGAGAGGTGCCGTCTCCAACACTGAGTACTGCTAGATATGTGCGGAATGGATTCACTGACTGAGCTGCAGTCTTTATAGAGCTGAGTCGGAGAACACCATAGGCTGGACTGGCTCGAAAACTGTGAACAAAAATACGGAGTGATGCGGTTGGGACAAGGAGTGAGGAGTCCTACACTGCAGCAGAGTGCTTGGGCTGTTCTATTTACAGAAGACCAGAAAAAAAAAATGAGAGTTAGCAATATGAATGTATCATGTAATGGTCATCCTGGAGAAGATGAAGATTTTTATGCCCAAGAATAAAAGAAAATGAGTTTGGAAACAAAGAAGCAGAATTGAATTATTCCAGGGTATAAATTTATATGCGAGATTATCAAAAACAGAGGACTGCTGAAAGGATTAGTGGCAGGAAAGCAGCACTTAGGAAAGCTAACGTGGTAGGATTTATCTGGGCCCGGTAGGTATGAGCACATGCAGAACTATCATCTGAGAACAACTGAAGTTGTGATTTGAACAAAAGCAATAAAGTAGCAGAAGTATATACTTGAAATAGGATTTTGGAATATAATATCAATAGTTTGTCAAAAGATATTGGAATATGAAGGAAAACTTTTTTTAAAAAATAACCTTCTGGGAATAAACCAAATGCTTTGGGTACTATAGCACAATGGAAAGAAACAGGATGCTCTGTCTCTGCTGTAGAGATTTGGCTTTTCATACCACACAAGGAGGAAACAACCAATGATAATAGAGCAATATTTTCCTTAGGCAAAATATTGTGCTTATCACTGAAGCTTCCAGGAATCTCTATTTTTCTTTTGTTCTCTTTCTCTTGATTTTCCAGTTTTCTTCTCTCTTTTCTTTCATTTTATTGCCTTCTCTTTCTCTCTAATTCACTATATTTTGGTTATTTCAGATAAATATTTCTCCAATCATCTCTTCCATGGACAACATTGTTCTTTTTATTTGAGACCAGTCTGTTAATTTAACATGCGAATGCTGTGGTTGAGTTGCAGGTCATGGAGGCAGCTAGTTCAATATGATAAATTACCACTTCATTTACATAAATGATGAAAATATCCATTCAATTATTAAGATAAATGAGAAATAAATGTATGAAATAATTGATGCAATAAATAAGCCCACATAATCAAAACTGTTTATGGCCTGAAGTTTATTATACTCATATTACACAAATAGGCTTGTGTGCAAGGGTGTGTGTTTGGTGAGTGTGCAGTTATTCAAAACCCATTATTGTATCCTTCATCAGTCAGTTCATTCAATAGCAGAGATTGGAACATGATGAAATTTTGGATTTATTTTCTGTTATTTGAAATAAGTTTATTAATAGCAACTCACAATGTCTTTACAAACTAGTTTTCTTTCCACTAACCAGTTTTATTTCCCCATTAATACATGAATCTTCATTGATGTTCACTTATTCTTTTTTGTAGGATCTTAATGTTCCTTTTTTAGTGCTTCTTGAGATTTAATCACTACCATTGTGAATACCATATGTTTCTCCTCATTTTTCTCTAGGATTTCAATTTTAATGTCTTTCGTAGTGGATGCAAACTTTTGGCATTGTTGCCAAGAACACTGCAAATAAAAGAGTTCTGTGCTGTTCATGATCTGGCAAATCAAATGAGATTATGAACTAGACAGTTACTTAATTTATTGTTCTGCGAAGGAGAGCTACATAGCTTAGATGATGGGAAACTGAAGGTGAATTTAAAAGTACATTTGAACCTGGAAATATTTCTACATAAAGTAGAAACAACAGTGGCAATCTTTGTTTATAGCATAGAATTGATACTATTTTTGTCTTTTCAGCAAATGATTCTTTGTAATGCCAAAAGGACAAGCTAGTTTGGGTCCACCACATATGGGAATGGGTAATTGGAAGCTGTGAGGAAGGGCCACAGATAACCTTCAGTGAGATCTATTCCCCAGAATGACAAAGAAGCCAGGGACAATGCCCTTGATCTCGAGGTAGGGTGAAAGCAGCATCAGTAGTAAAGGAGTTAATTGCATCAACAGAAAGGAAAGCGGTATGTGTTAGTTGTAACCCAAATGAGTCAGTAACTGAAGTCCAGAAATGATGAAGAAAATCTGAAAGATTTTAGATAACCTATTGACAGGTTATCTGTGTGCTGAGGACAACATTTCAGTACTGGCAAAGCTCCTCCAACTGAATGAGTTGTATTTCTTTAACTTCAGTGGTTTGGGCACTAACATTAGTCAACTTGGTGTCCATGCCATACCCTGAGCCAATTATTTAAAGGGGAGAAGATTTTTTTTTTTTTTTTTTTTTTGGCTCACGGTTTTAGAGATTTCAGTTTCAAGGTCACCTGGCTCCAAGACTTTAACTTCATGGTGGAAGGCAATGGCGAAGGTGTGCACCTCATGCACAGAGAAGCAGACAAGGGGAGAAAGCAAGCCAAATAAAGACATGCTTATAACCTTTCAATGGCTTCCCCAGGGACCCTTAGTCCCTACCTAGATCCCACTTCTGATGCACATTCAACTATGGCTTCACCAGTGGAATAGTCAACTATGTGAGTACTGCCCTGATACAAAAAATGCTCTCACCTCCTCTTAGCCAGTATACTTCAGTTTCTTAGTTTCCAGGTAATAGTGACTATTTCAAATTCAATTGCTCCTGTGTCTTGATAACAGCTAGTCACTGAGATGCACCTTGTATAAACCAATCCCCCATGTTTTTTATGTGTTTGCTATAGGGTCTACAGGGCCTATAGGGTCTTACTACAGAGATCGGACATGTAAAAGTTCTCCTGTTTTCAGACTCCCAAGAGCTGGGATTATAGGCACGCCACCACATACAGTCTAAATCACTATCTTAGCGTGCCCCAGGGGGCAGGGTTGGCATGGCACATGGGACATTGAACCCCAGCCACCGCACTGTGCCTAAGCAGGTGCTTTGATCCGCTGAACTATTTGGCTGGCACTGCAATCCCCAACTGACAAGTCATTCTGCCTCTGTACTTCTTGCTTATTTATCCCACGCAAACCCTAGGCCACCAGAGATCAGGGCCTATTTTGGGGAAGATCTTGATCAGTGCCTGACTTAAATGGATTCAGCTCCATATCTTTGTTGTTCTTCCAGTGTTTCTTGCTGTTAGAGCCCTGTAATCCAATTATCTTCCAAAAGACCCACCTCTGAATACATTAATCTTCCAGGGGACACTTCAAATCAAACCATGACACCACTGAAAACATAAGTCCAATTATATGTAATTATAATTGTATGCAATCATGTATATTTACACATTTTGGGTTTGGACTAAAATTCATAACATATTTCAACTGTATTCATATCACTATATTTTAATAGTGCCACCTCTTTCACATGTTAATTTAATATATTTAAAAATGGCACTATGGTGTCTTTACCTATGAATAGCTATACTTTTTATCAAATAATTCAACTCCTATTTATTTAGTCACTTTTACAAACTTCTCTCGAAGCAATTTTTGTTTCATTGGAGTGTAGTCTATTTATGTGATCATATTGTTGTATTATAAGTAACGAGAAGCACAGATCTCATTAAAGGAAGTAGTAGAAGAGGGCCAGCCAAATAGCTCAGCGGATTAAAGTGCCTGAAAGCAGGCACAGGGACCAGGGGTTTGATCCCTGGCCCTGCTGTGCTGGCCCCGCCCCCAGGGTGCATTGAGACAGCAATTGAGACTGGGCGTAATGTTCCATACCTGTAATCTCAGCTCTTGGGAGGCTGTAAACAGATCACTATGAGTCTGATCTAGTAATGAGACCCTGAACACCCTGTAGACTCTTCCCTAAAATACAAAAAAAAAAAAAAAAAAAGGGAGAAGAACAAGAAGTAGTAGTAGAAACAGCAGTAATAGTACCTAAGAGGAGAGAAAAAAGGTGCAATTGCACCAAATCTTTTTGGGGAGAATTTCTTCATAAAATTAGCAACTCATGTTCTCAGCGATTACTGAGAAAAAATGTATTTCATTACTCATTTAAAAGTGGAAATTTTGGGGCTGGGGAGATGGCTCAGTGGAATAAGCGCTTCCGTGGCAAGCGCAAGGGCCTGAGTTCAATCTCTAAAGTGGAAATTAAGGTTTAAAAGATTAAGCGACTTCCTTGTGGTAACCCTATGACTCCAGTGATCACAGATGACTGCATTCCAGCCTCCAAAATATGCTGTGCAACATCCAGAAGAACAACGAGGCAGGCAGCAGATAGTAGCTCTATTCTCATCCTGCACAGTAGTCTTCAATTTTAGCACGTCATCACAAATACTTGAAAATCTTCTTGAAATGAAATTTGTTTTTTGGAAATGACACCATCTATGATTCAGTAATGCCCATCTCAGTGAACACACATGTAACATTAAGTGAATAATCTATAGTTTTGGGTAATTAAAATACATATTCTAAATAGTGAGATGAAATCTATAAGAAAAATGGCACAAATCTTACACAACTGATGCAATGTAGCCAAAAGTACATGTATTTCGTAACTGTAGGTAATTCTACTTAAGCTGAGTTGAAGTGTCTTGTGGAGAGTATGGTATACCAGCTGGCTAAAGAGGGTATTAGCTGGTTAGACAGGTTAATATCTTAGCTAATTTTTGAAATCCAAGAGTATTTGTACCAATCACAAGCAGAGCATTGTTTTTTAACTAAAGTGTGGGAGGGAACAGAGTGCCATAATAGATAAGAGTAGGACACAGAAAGCACCAGCTGAAGCAGAGTGAAATGCTTATCTTCAGTTAAAGCGCTGGAGCTTCAGGCCACACATAACAGCAAACCTTCAAATATTCCAAGAGACTTATGGAATATCATCAACAATTTGGCTTATAAATTCTAGCCTGGTGGCAATTTTCAGGGCTTCTCGATCAAGAGGAAAACCAAGTGTAATATGATTTAATATTTTTAATGAGCTTGCCATATAGAAAAATATAGAAAGTAAATGCATTGAATTTTATAGACAAAGGAGTTTTATAAAGAGGATGTGGCTAATGTTGACAGGGACTAAATGAAATATGAATCAAGACATTATACATAACAGTGTCTTTCAAGTTTCTGCATATTAAGATGATACAGAAAACATGATAAGCAGGATAAACCTGCAATAACTCAGTCTTTGGGAGCAACAGTAATTGCCAAATGAGTTCAGTAACCGAACCTGAGGTTGATCACTACTGTTTTTACAGTTTTCAACACAAGCATACAATGACTATAGATGTACAAAAAGTATAGGGAGGGAATAAGAAAATAAAAGTGAAGTAAATAAAATGTAATATGACAAGGCAGCACTGTTGGAAACACTAAACTGAAATAGCAAAGCTACATATCATGTTTTGAGGCAGAAGAAAAGTGAACAATGATTTGCTTGTATACGTGCGTGTTAGTAAAAGTAGCAAAACCTGGAATTCTTGTCTAACAGCCTCTATGCTTCTTTTCATACATGGATATAGTACCTCCAACTGGATGGGGAAATAAGATAACTGGGGGTAGAAAGCAGCTGAAGACTATATTCTCTACTATGGAATTCCATAACTGACATGGTCTTGTAGTTAGAAACTGGACAAGATTAGGAATTTCTTAGTTAAACAAATCATTGAAAGGAGAAAGAAGGGACCAGGACAGAAAAAATATCTATTCTATTTCTTGTTCTGACATAAATCCTGTCTTTTTTTCCAGAAACATCTCTGTTATTTTCAAGAACTGTGTTCAAAAATACAACAATAACAGATCTCTCATCTTCTCTTTTTAGGTCAACTTTTATGATCCTAATTTGTATTTTTCAAATATTCTGTGATACTTAAGCTGCTGTAAGAGGAATTACTAAAACACTTAAAGACATAGGAGTCGGGAAAGAAGCTATGAACGAAGCAGCACCTATATATCAATATTGCCAAGAATAACAGCTGACATCTCATCATACTAAAAATGTTTGGCACAGCAAAAAAATCACTGAAGGAGTGAAGAAAAACCCCACAGAATGGGAAAAATAATTTTTATAAGATATTCCTCAGACAAATTTCTAACATTTAGAATACATAAAAAACTCACAAAACTCAGACACCCCAAATTTAAAGACCCAATACAAACATGGACATCTGAAATGAATAGACACTTCCCAAATGAAGAAGTACAAACATCAAATGAATTTATGCAAAACTTCAAAATCACTGGTCATTTGAGGTATGAAAATTAAAACAACACTGAGGTTCTGTCTTCAGAAAGAATGGGTATCATCAAGAAATCAACCAACAACAAATTCTGTTGAGAGGATTAAGAAAAGAAACCCTTCTTGACTATTGCTGGTAGCATAAATTGGTAATACGACTATGGAAATCAGTATAGTGATTCCTCAAAAAAACTAAAATCAGAGGTTCTATTTGAACCAGTTACTGCCCTTTTAGATGTCTTTTCAAAGGAATTTAAAGCATTGTACCATATATATAAATGTATATATATA
>NW_004524778.1:1728526-1732583 GCF_000260255.1 Octodon degus
TTTTTTTTTTGCAGAAGCAGGGATTGAATGCAGGCCCTTGCATTTGCCAGGCAAGTGATTATTCTACTGAGTCATCTCCTGGGCCCTGAATTTATACTTTAATATAAACAATTTTTGGCAACATATTTAAGGAAATCTGGATTTACCATGCAAAGAAAGTACATATGCTTGTATTTAAGTTTTAGAGTCACTTGCACCTAATGGATTCTCTCAGCATTCTCAACATTTTGAGGAAGTGCCTCTTGTATGGGAACAAAAGGATGGGGACAATGAGAAAATTCTCACAAGGAAAAATTATTAGATATACAATGAAACTATACCCACTTAAATTGATTTTAAATTATTATAAATTTATTGTTGAGAAGGTAATATAATAATTTAGTGGTAATTATTTCCTGTGTTGAGCAGGGGTTAATAAGTTATATGCTAGAACTCTGATTTTGTCAAGACAAAAGGATTAAAATACTTTTAATGAATCATTGAATTTTAGATTGATTTTTAAGTCTGCCTTTAAATTGCAGTGTTTTGTTACCAGTGTGTATGTTTTATTTTAAGGAGAATAAAAAATAATACACAAAGATCAGAGACAATACAGAATTTTGAGAAACAAGATGACAGGAATTCAATAATTGCTATTGTATTGCATGTTTCTGTCTGCAAAGTAGTTGCCAAGATTACCAGATGTAAGAATTTAAAATGGGTCAAAATAAAAATTTTAAACAGTGGCTTTTCCTGTCACAAAAAAGCAATAGAAATTAATAATTCAACCATCCCAGCTCTTCTGTGTAAATACAAGCATTGCTTTTCCCATTCCTTGTTTTTTCTTCTCTCTTTCCTTTGTCCCAACTTTTCTTTCCTTTTGAGTAGTTTCTTTTCTTTTGTTATATCTATTGTACCCTTCAGATTTTGCTTCCTCTTTCTGGTTTTTGCACTAGGGAGACTGATGTTTACATATCTGGGTCTGATTCATTTCAGTTATGAGTAGGGCCTCTAGTTGCATCCATTCACTTACAAAATCCTCAAGCTTATCTTTCTTTATAGCTGAGTAGTATTCTACTGTATAAAAGCACCATATCTTTTTTTATTCATTCTCCAGTTGATGGGCATTTAGGTTGTGTAGAAGATTTAGCTGTACAATTTGTGCTGTTATAAATATGGGTGCCTGTATAGCACTGTGACATGATGTTTTCAGTTCTTCTGGGAAAATGCCCAGAAGGGAATAGCTGGGTTGAATGGGGCCCTGATCTTAGTTTCCTGAGGACCCTCCACACTGATTTCCATAGAGGTTGTACAAGTCTAGACTCCCCCCCAACAGTGGAAAATTGTTCCTTTTTCCCCACAGCCCCTCCAGTACTTGTTGTTTGTTGACTTTTTGATGACAGCCTTTCTTTCCAGGGTGAGATGGTATCTCAGTGTTATTTTAAATTGCATTTCGCAAATGAACAATGATGTCAAAAATATTTTCATTTATTTACTTACAACTTGTGTTTCTTCATCTAAGAAGATTATATTCATCTCTGATGCCAAGTTTTGGATTGGACCTTTGAATTTTGGGAGTGTTTAAAATTATTCATATGTTCTAGATATAAGGCCTTTGTCGAAGGGACAGTCAGCTAAATATTTTCCAATTCATGGGTTTTCTTCGGTGATTTCTTTTGATATGCAAAACCTTTGCAGTAGGATGAGACTCACCTAGTTGACTTTTTGAAGTATTTACTGGCAGTCTGGTTTTTGTTCATGAACTTGCTACCTACACTTATATGTTCAAGAAATCTTTTTCTTCCAGTAGATTTAGTTTTTCTGTTTCAATATTAGATATTAATTCACTTAAAGTTTATATTTAGCTCATGGTGATAGACACAGGTCTAGTTTTAATTTTCATCATGTACAAAGCCTGTTTTACCAGCTAAAGACATAATCTTTCTTCCACTAAATTTGTTTGGCCCCTTTCTCAAAGATAAAGTACGTGCATGAGTATGTTCATAATTTATCTGCACATTCTAATCTCTTCCACTAATCCTCAGGTATAGTTCTTTTTTTCCTGTACTATGCTGATTTTGTCACAGTAGCTTTATAGTATCATTTCAATCAGGGATTGTGATGTTTCCTGTCTTACCTCTGTTGGCCAAGATTGCCTTCGCTATTCTAGGTCTTTTCTGGTTCAAATGAATTTTCAGAATGATTTCCCTGTATCAGTGAGGTGTGCTAGGGGTGTTTTGATTGGGATTGCTTTACATCTGCATGACAATTTTGTGAGTATAACCATGTTCAGGGTGTTCATTCTTCCTATCCAAAGCAGTCTTTGACTGTGTTGGTGTGGTGCACTGCCTTTATAGATTTGCAGGTGTTGAGCCATCCCTGTGTACCTGGGGTGAATCTCATCTCATCAGGTGTAGAATCTTTTCGATGTCTTGCTGTGTTCCATTTGCTAGTACTTTTAAAATCTTCATTTTATTTCTTTTATCACATATTAGTCAGAGTACAAACCAATTTATTTTTATGTAAACTTATTTCATTTTCATAAAGAGCACAAATGTAATTCTATGATTTCTTATGAAGCTTTAAACATTCTTGTAACTTCTTGAAAGTATTTATCTAACATGACTACTATATTTCTAAATATTTTTCTGTCAGGAATAGTTTCAAATTTTATAGTAAATATTTTGTGCTGTTTGTTTTTTTTTCCTGTAACCAAAATACAGTAAATAGCTGTGCTGTTTGTTTTTTCCTGTAACCAAAATTTTGAAAGAAAATTTGATCTTTTTCTGTGTATTACACTGATAACAGAAAGTCCCTATAAAGGAAACACCTAATTTAACATTTAAATGAATGTTATCCCTTGCCAGCCGTCAAACCCCAGCTGCTGCACTCTGCCTTAGCAGATGCTTTAGTCCAGTGAGCTATCTGGCTGACCTGACATCCGTTCCTTGGAGAAGGCTGATTTCACGTCTACACCAGATAAATAGAAGGTAAGTATATGATACCTTGTTTCAGAAAGTGAGGTTTTGTTAACAAATCTGATATGGATATATTAAAAGAACCAGACCAGTGTCATCATGGACCAAATTAAACATGTATTTCATGAGCTTAATAAAATAGAAAAAAATAAAATATTTGATCATAGATTATAAAAATCTAAACTATTAAACTTTCTAGAGGAAAGATAGGTGCCTGGAGAATGGTGCTGTTTATTTAATAAGTGAAACTAAAATACAGAGAAGTAATGATAGAATTAAAGCAATCACTTAGTTGTTATCATCAAAATAATAATCTATAGGGCAACTGTCCAGAGTTATGTATGAGATGACTATGCAGAGATAAGGGACTTTGGAGCCACTCCCTAAACCTCCTGTGCATAGTTAGAGACTAAAAGAAGGCCCACAAGAACACAAGTCCAAGTAGGATCAAAACATGCAGGACGCATGGTCTGTCCCTTGTCTTCTCCATACTCTGACTTATTACTTAGACTGGCCCTAAGGTCAGTCGTATATCACACCAACCTCACCTTAGCCTGTCCCCTAAATGAACTAATGCACAGACATCCTTCTATATTTCCTTTATCTCTGCTTCCTGTTCCAATCCATAAAAAGCCACAGAACTTCAAGTTTGGACTGTCTTGACAAGACTCTGTCATGATAAGGTGTCTTAGTTAAGGTTACTCACTCTGGGCCTTCTTGGGGTTGGAACTGGACCGAGACTCTGAGTTATCTCCTATCCTTTGTGCTGTACCATAGTTCTGATTGTATTTTATATGCCAATAATGCAATTGCATAATTTCTAAATATTTTACTTTAGAGGTAAATCTCAACTTGGAGTACATTCCTCAAAGTGACATTTTCTTAGAGTATTATACATATTACTTAATATATTATTTACATAGGACAGAAAATGATGAAATATTATGTTACAGAAGTATGACAGGTATGATGCGACTTTTATTATGTTCAATAATGACAAAATCAGAGCCCCCAGACCCAGTCCTAGCCCAGGTCCGGTGAGTGTGCGGAGAGTTTCCTGCTACCCTGCGCCGGCGGGACCAGTCCCAGCCCAGGCACAG
>NW_004524778.1:1732876-1759686 GCF_000260255.1 Octodon degus
CAAGACCATTTGTAATAGCTAAGTCCTGAAAACAGCCTAGGTGTCATTCAATGGTGGAAAAAGAAAATGTGGCTTTTATGTATAATGAATACTGCTCTGTTCTGAAAAAGGAAAAGCTTCAGATATTTTCAGGTAAACAGATTCACCTTAAGATTATAATTTTTGATAGGTTTTTGATAAGTCAGGATTCAAAGTTTGAGAGGCACCCTACCCCTATACTCTCACCCCTTTGGCCCTTTGCAGAGTCAAACCCAAAACCACAGAACAGATCCACCTGACTCTGACCTGGGTGAGCAACTGTGGAAACTCTCCTTCATTCACATCGAAGGGCCCCCACAGACCAGGTAGCCTGCAAAGTTTAGCTCTAATTCAGCTGTTCCAGCCCATGATCACCCTCCCTACAAGATTCTATAAAGTCTCCTGTCCCCCCTTTATTTGTTGCTGTTTTAGTCCCTTAGACAGCCAGCCTACTTGATGCCCCCAGTAAATCTTCTACTGGCATCAGAATGCCTGGTCTGGTCAACTGTGTAGGTTCATACCTAACCATTTTAAATGAAATAAATCAGACACATATGCTCAAATATTGCATTTTTTTCTTCTAAGAGAAACCAAAAGTGCAAATATGGACCAAAATGAATGATAGATATTGGGAATTAAATAAAAATGTTCAAGTGGGAATGGGAACAAGAAATAGAGTAGGAAGAAGGGAAGGAAAAGAAAAGGAAAGGAAAGGAAAAGTGAATACAAGGAAAAATGGAAATGAAGCCTTATAAATGGGGAGAGAAGGAGTTAGAGGGTAGGGAGGGAAAAGGGGTAAAAAGCATTGATATATAATATGCACAGGTACAAATTTCCTATGATGAATGTGATCAAAATATATTAAATATATGTACTAATAAAATGCAATTAAAACATTCTAGTTGATTAGCACAAAAAGCATACTTTATGGAGCATGGTAGCCATTAGCTCTTTTCAGACACTCATGCTCATGAGTTCAAAGTTAAAGTTTACTTAGAGAAGGAACCACTTTGAAGTTAGTGTTGCTATCAAATCCTTTAAAATATTTTATAAATTTTTAATACAAGGGCTTTATTAAAATGTATTTTCTTTCTCTTCACGAGCTTTTTTGTTTTAGTAAAGATTCCTCATGTGTAATTTCCAACTTTCTTCATGTTACAATGTAATTTTTAATGTTCACAAAGTCCAAAATTAATAACTGTAACAGGAAAACTTTCTTTAGTTGATTAGCAATAAAATACAGCTCATTAGAACAATTGATTAGAAATATATGTGGGAATTTTAACTATTGAGGTACTTAATAAAATACTGTATTTTTTGCTTTTCAGCTTACCATATATGATCAAATTTAAATAGGCAAAAATGACACAGGTGTACTTAGGATTCTTCATACACTTGATTTATATACCTGAGCCACATTCCAGTACACATCTATCATACTTGTTAGCTAAGCAGATTAATACCTAGTGGCAGGGTCTGAGGAGATGGCTCAGTGGAAAAAGCACATCCCTGGCAAGTGCAAGGCCCTGAGTTCAATGCCCCATTCTGGAAAAAATCAATCTGGTGGCAATGTTTTAGGGGATTTTTCTCTCTCATTTGTACTGTTTAGGGTTTCTCAAGTATCACAATTTAAAATTGTTATTGTTTGTAGGAAATTAACAGATGACACAAAATGAATATTGTGAGTGTGGAATCCATAATAAGAAAGTGAAATGGTTCTAGCTCAAGATGTAAAGGAAAATTGTGGCTTGTATTTATCCCCAAATTGACTGTCATGTATCAATAAGAAAGCATGTACCATAGTTTTATTAAAAATTCTAATAGATAAAACTTTGAACTGAACGACCTGCTTCATTCTTCATTTTTGTAAAAAAACAAATCATGATGAAAACATTGGAATTATAACTGCTCTTATTAATATAAAAGCAACTGACTAAAAGTTATATTGAGCCTTGAAATGTGACTAGTCCAAAATATAGCACACACACCTGATTTCACACGTTGTTAGGAAAGAAAGGGGCCATGGATTCAGCTCAGCAGCACAAGTGCCCGACAGGTAAGTGCAAGGTCCTAAGTTTGATTGCTGGTAGAAAAAAAATATATATATATGTTAATAAAAATGATACTAATAATAATTAATATTACTTAAATGTTGAAATAAAACTATTTTGTATATTGATTAAAAGAAATATAATAGAATTAAATTCACTTCTATCTTTTTTGTTCTTTTAAATGCAACTAATAAAAATTTAAAATTAATTATGCTTCTCACATTTTATTTTTCACCAACTGCACCGGTGTCCAAGTTCTTGGACATTAAGGAACATCAATGGATATTAACTTAGAACTTAATTTACTTTATGGAGCATGGTGGCCATTAGCTGTTTTCCGACTCTCATGTTTCTGAGTTTGCAATTAAAGCTTACTTAGAGAAGGAATCATTTTGAAGTTACTGATGCTATCAAATCCTTTAAAATGTTTAATAACTTTTTAATACAAGGGCTTTATTGAAATATAATTTCTTTCTCTTCAAGTGCTTTTTATGTTTTAGTAAAGATTCTTCATATGTAATTTCCAACTTTCTTCATTCTAATTTAATCTTATTAACAACCTAGTAAGATAGACAGAAACAATTTTCTCCTTACTTTTACTTTTCTTTTACTCACTGTTCATGTCTAAGGAAACAATAACTTAGAGCAATATTTTTTCAATGAGAAGCTCGTAAATTGGTGATGCATTTGACATTCACAATAAAATGGGTTTCTGTATTGTTTATACAAATCTATATGCACTTTAAAAATTGTCTATTCTAATTATTATTTTAGATACTACGTGAATTCACTGTACTTGTTACATACTGTCACTTTAGTTTTGTAAATTACATCAGTAGCTGACTAGAGAGAGTAACACGGCAACCTATCCCTTAGAAATAGGGAAGACAAGAATTTCATTGGGAAGAAAATAATATTATGAAGGTAAATATATCCCCCCCCCCGTAATAGCATACATCTCCAAAACATTGTATAGATTTTGAACTAAGGTCTCTGTCACCAAAACAGTTTGAGTTCTCACTGTGCCACATCTCCTGCTGGTCTTTTGGAGTGAGAACACATGGCAGGCTTGAGGCGAAGCGTGAGTGGTGTGAAGAAACACTTGTGGGTCGTTGCTGTGTCTATACCTGGTCGTGCGGCACAGGAGCCTGTGGGAATGGCTGTGGTGACGAAAGTTACTTTTCTTTTGTTTCTGGGACAAAATATCAGACCACAAACATTGAAGAAAAGGTTTATTTAGCTCACAGTTAGTGGAGGTTTCAGTACATATTCGGCTGGCCCTAAGACAGAGTGCCACATGGGAGAGGGCAGCAGTTCATGGAGGCAGAAAACAGCAAAGAACAAACAGTAATGGAGGAGCCACAGATGTGGCAGCTAGCTAGTAACTCTTTGCTCATTACACTTATATGCAGATTATCTTCCCCAGGGCAGGTGTAGCACTCACGCTCATAATCCCAGCGTTGGATTCTGAATTAATCACAAACTCTAAAGTTGCCCTCTCACTGCATGAGGTTTTGGGGGGACAATCAGACACAAACCATGACAAGTGGGAAGGTTTAGAGATGTTGCCTGGAAGAGTAGAGCTGGAGTCCCTCACCCTGCTCTGCATGGGAAATTCTAGTTGGAGCTGAGAAGTCCAGGAAATAGATTAAGACCAGGCTCAGGAGGTTTCTGCTGAGAAGAAGGACTGCAGTGACTATTGGAGTCCAGACAGTGTGTATCATGGCTAGGCAGGAAGTCTGTCAGTATTTTGCTTATGCCCAGAGACTTTGACTGAGACTAGGATTAAGGGTGGTGGATGAATTAGTTTGGCAGAAGAAATCTCAAGGCAATTGAACACTGAGGCTATGATTTGGCTATTTAGGGGAGGGGTTAGCCAGATTGATGTTGCTGATCAGGAGTATAGAGCCTGGCAGGATGACTTCAAATGCTATGAATTTGGCCAGAAAGGAAGCTCCAGTACAGCTATGGACTGCAAAGAGCAAAGGAGATCTTGAGAGCTTAGAAGGAGAAAAGAAAATGACCTAAGGGCAGGTTGCAGCCTCCAAATTGTAAATGTGAAAGGCTTTGCTTTGATGAGAAAGCTGCAGAACAACAAGTTACAGAAGGGAGGCAGCACAGAAAATGTGTTCCTGAGAGTTGATCTAGGGCACCCAGAGATCCAGGCACTCACCCCCTTGAGCCAAGAGAGAGGAAAGCCTGGCTACTGCTCCAGGTGACTGCAGAACTTGGCATCATCCATGCCAGGCTGGGTCTAGATTCACAGAAAATGTAATTTTTATGGGATTAAGAAGTCTTACATCCAGGTTTCAGAAGGCCTGGGAGGCCAGACATTGTGCACCTGAGAGGGCAGTGTATGAAGAAGGTATGAGGGTGAAGCCAACATTGCATTGGAGACACAAGAAGTTTGGAAAAGCCAGAAAAGTAGATCATCTAAGGAAACCTGAAAGGAAAGAGCAAAGCTAGCTCAAGAGAGAAGCCATGGGTCTTCCACCCACTGGAAATGCCAAGAGTGGAGCCACTCAAGCCTTTCAGAGCTGATAACTTGCCACAGATTGCCTCAAATATTTTCCCTGCCGGATTGTGAGCTTGTTTAGTCCCATTCTTTTGTATACTTATTTATAACATTTGAAATGGAAATTTTATCCTGTGACATTGAATGTTGGTAATGTTTAACTTTTCATTTGTACAGGGGCTCACAGCTAAGAGTTTCCCTTTCATTTCCAAGGACACTTCAGACTTAGACTTTTCAGCAGTGTTGAAACTTGGCAGCTTGTAGAGACACATTAAACACTTTTTTCAAGGGAGGGAAGATGACTCAAATTCATAAGCTCTTGCCTGATAAGCACAAGGTCCTCAGTTTGATCACTCTTGTACACATACAATATTGTCTTTTGCATAAAAGGATGTTCATGAGTCTTTGGGGGACCAGAGTAGAATTTCATGGCTCTAATGTAATATAATGTTGATAGACTGAATGTCAGTTCTTAAGGATAGTTAAACCTGTGTTACAGTGTTCAGAGTGTGAAATGTTAAGAATAAACTTTTTTTTTTTTTGGAAGCTGATCTAAAGGAATGAGTCTGCTTGTCAAATTGACAAGGGTTGTATTGTTATAGTTGATACACTGTACCAACTTGAGAAATTTAGATTAACTAAGTGATTCAGCAGAGAGCTAGGGTATTCAGGGTGTTTGTTTGTTTGTTTTTTGTACAGGGTCTGCCGGTTCTCACCATGCAGCTTGGACTCATAGTGATCCTCCTTTTTTCAGCCTCCCAAGTGCTGGAGTTAGAGGCACATACCACGACGTCCAGTCTCAGTCACCATCTCAGCGCATTAGGGGGTGGGAGGACAGCCCAGCAGACAAGGGGTCAAACTCAGGTCCCTCTGCCTGCCTAAGCAGGTGCTTTAGTTCACTGAGGGTCCTTGCTTTGTAAACATGGTAGAACTGTACAAGTGGAGCCTTCATAGAACATTGGGAAAGAAAAAGACATTTCACCCCATTTTTTCTCTTGCTGTTTTTGCTCTGCTCTGCCACCTTGAACTGTTGCTCCTGGGCCATGTCACTCTCCCTTGGAGCCTGCTGATTAAAGACACAAACCTTCCCAAACGGGGAGCTAAGTGAATTCTTCTTTCCATAATTTTGAGCATCATGTATTCTGTCTCAGTAATACAAAAGTGACTAAGACACATATGTTACATAACCTTATTCACTCAGCACATAAAAGGCAATTCTCAATGGACTATTAATGAAACAAGCAAGTTTGTGTATTTGTTTCCTTTTTATTTTTAACTTTTGTGATGTGTCTCTATATTAAAATTACTTTGAAAAAGAAACTATATTTCTGAAGACTTGGCTATAAATTACTACAAAATTGCTGACATTACCTAGCACAATTTTTTTTTTTTTGTACATCTATAAATTATAATTCAGACATGGCTCTCACTGGGCTAACTTTAGACTGTACCTACGGCTTTCTATTTTGTATGTTCTGGGAATAAGGTGTTCGTGTGCCCTCATGAGCTTATTAAGGCTGCTGGCTTCCCTTAGCTCATGGCAACTTGTTTCATCTACTAAATCTCTGGTGCAGACTTTTGGGTCTCTTCCATGCACACAATTCCCTCAATACGGTAGACAGAGGACAACCCCTTCTTTAAAGAATTCCTGTGAGGAGAGCAGGACCAAGGTAATTTTCTCACCAAGTGTATGGATTTAATCATATTTACAAACATTTTTCCATATAGAACATATGTAGTAATATATTCTTATAAAATATCCCAGAAAAATTGGATGCATAGCTTATTTTGTGTGTTGTTTGTTTTTTGTTTTTGTGCCAAGGAATCAAATTCGGGACCTTGTGCTTTCCAGGTCAGTGTTACATCCTGTAATCCTGGCCCAGGGTACATGTCATTTTAAGAGGATAATGATAACACTTTGCCTACGTCTATGCCTACTGCACTGAGTAGTTCCACAAAATGCATATTCATTAAAAGCAGAATTAGAATTTTTTCCCTTTATTCATACAGATAGTCTGGCCAAAACACATCGTAGTGAACAATCATTCACACTGGAATGAGATGCTATTGGCACTAATCCCCACTTTGTACCACTAGTAACATTGCCTGGCCAAAGTTAACTACCATGCATACACAACTATCAAAAGTGTAATCAACATGTTAAAGCTATCTGTATCCATCTAGAAGAGAAATGTACCATACATGGCTCCTGATTTAGGCTTTAGTATTGAAATATTGTCCTTTAATAAGCCAGTTGAGAGCACGTATGTCTCCTACATGTATATTGAAAAGAGAAGATTTAAGTAATTAATTAATCATTAAAGAGAACTGCTTCACAGATTTTTTAGTATTGATTGCTCATGAAGTGCCTGTCTCAGTCTTTGTAAATGGTCTGATTTTTCATGTTATCTGTTTTCATATTATTATAAACAACAGTTGACTTGAACCTACTTGTGATAATCTTTTTATATTCTGGTGATCATACCAAAGAATATAAATAGTTTCTTTCCTCATTCTGTCATTCACTGATATATTAGTGGATGCTTATATTTTGCTACCCATAGGATACAGAATATAAATTAAGCTGGAAACGTAGGTACACACCTGTAATTTCTGAACATGGGAAACTGAGAAAGGGTGTTCTCCAGGATTTTGTCAGCCACATGGGCTACATATTTAGCTCAAGGCAAGCCTGAGCTGCATAGCGAGACCCTGTCATAGCCCACCCTCCAAAATATTCTGTTATGTAATTCTGAATATTGACTTTATTCTTGTAATAGAAATAGTGTACTCCTGCACACAGTGCTATCTATCTCAGTGACCAAGCTTCACACTATTTCTCCTACACTTTTAATTTTGTGATCATGGTGATTTGATTGGGAGTTTGTTACTTCTCCAACACATCCAATTCACAGGCACTTAGTGACTATAAAGTGGGCCTGTATGTGTATTACTGAAGCAGATTTTCTTTCATACAAATTTGAGGTAAGGTGATTAAAATGTTGTAACATCTCCTGAGTGATCATTGAGTTTTACAAGACAAGGTATGGTAAGTCATGTTTCCTTGTAATTCTTATTAAGACCTGCATTGCAGTTCATAGTTTGAAGGTTGTAAATGGTAACTGGATTTAGCTGGCTTTATAGTCTGATTAGCAAGAGGAACTCTGGAGCTGTAGTTACTGGAGTAGACAAGGCTGGGAAGGATTTACAGTCCTGGAGAAGGTATATTTAATTCATAAGGATCTTGTGTTGCCAAAATATTCCCAACTTCATTATCATTGGTCTGTGTATGATTCATACCCAGATAGATTGTGTCTCTTCTCACTGTATTATCTCATGTTAACCATAAGAGAGAAAACAAATGAGGAAAATTATTAATTTATTGTGATTGTGTAACTAATTAGATCAATTATAAGTGGCAAGTGTTTGATTTCCTTAGAATGGCAACTGAAAGTTGCAAGGGTGGACTAACCTACGGTGGAGCTTGCATTTTGTAGTCAAAATTACTATAGTAGACTGTGTTTTTCAAAGATTATAATAAGTGTCACTTCTGTATATTCTAACTATAATATAACCTATGACAGGGTCTATTCCTCTTGTCTAAAATGACATTTGTCATGACAAGCCGCCCATATTCAGAATACCACAATGACAGGCACTCCCATCATGAAACAACTGTTACAAATTACCATCTGCAGTGCAGTAGCTTAGTTCCCAGGTTACTGCTAAGATGTCTCTAGGGTAGATGGATGTTCAAGAAGAAGGCGGTGGTGAAGGAAAGCAAGAGACAGGAAAAGGAATATTGTGGGACTGTCCTGCTTCAAGGTTGTGTATGGTGAGATTTTTGGACTTATGTGCAAACATGAGACGCATAGAATTCTTTATCCTATTTTTTAAAATATAATCTAATTTTTAAATGTTTTTTTATCATATTATGTAGGGACTTAAAGTTCAACATATCAATACTTGATGAAAAATACCTGTTCCTTATTATGCCTAAGATGTTTGAAATGCAGTGAGATAGTGAGGTTAAGATTGATAGCCCAAATCATTTGATAATAACAATAAGCTTTTCTTCTGGATGGTTAACAACCTAAGTTTGCAGACCAAAATTAGAGAAAAAGGAAGGATACAAGGAAAGCCAACATTTTGGCCCTAACCTTCTAAGGTCAATTAAGACTCAGGACATATGAGAACTTGTACTGTCGTCATGTACCTCGGTAGTGTCCCAAATTTTCTGATCAAGAAGATTATGGGGCCAAAGAGGAAAGTGATCGATGACGTAGAGTGTGCCTAAGGAGAGTCACATGGGGAGAAGACACTCTCTCAGGCTTTCACAGAGAGTACATTGGCCAAGCAATGGCCGTGACTCATCCACATGGCTGCACTGATGAAGGTTCTACAATCTGAAGTACGGGATCTCAGGACAAATCCTGAGGGCATTTCACTGACCTTCTCAGACCAAAAAGCTACAACTCTTGTTGCATAGGTCCTGCTTTACCTTGGTCTTAACCATCCAGTAGAAAAGTATGAAGACGAAATATAAAAAATAAAGCCATGCTGTTAAGTTGAGCTGTGGGGGACTCAGGTCAATAATTTCTGACATTGCCAGTTAAATATAAGACCCAATGCTATTATAGGCTACTGGACTCTTTTAGAATATTTTGCTGAGTGTACACACCTATAATATTCAATAACGGAACTTAGAAAAAATGGGGTATACCAATGAATGTCCATTTTGTATCTGTGTATTCAAAGAGGTTGGGATAGATATATAGTTACATTCTCTTAATGAATAGAATGATTTGTTCTAATGGTGTTTGTAAATAGGATCACAAATCCGCATCTTGTACAGCAATTAACCACTAAGAAGAATATATGCAGTGTATTATTTGTTGAAACTGTCCTTCCGATTTGATTTGAAACTGTCTCATTGCTATCTGTTTGTCAATAAAACTTTGAAAAAAAAATAAAATGACATTTGTGATAGCCTCAATTTACTACTATACAAAAATGCCATGTCCACGAAACGTTATCATTGCAATGTTGATCCTCGCAGAACAGCTCCTGTGCTGTGAGAATTCTCAAAGTACGCAAAGCAGAGAGACTCCTTGGAAAGAATGCGTGTATGAGTTTAGTTGACAGCGCAGCTGAGACCCTAACTGATAAATAGTACTAAGCCATTATGTTATAAGAGTCAACAATTTCGAAAGTAGATACTTTCTTAACTTCAACTTCTGGAGCCAAAGCTCTTGAATGAAAGACTAGCTCCCTGAGAAAACCTTACCAAGGTACAGATATAGGAACGTACTAAATGACTATTGTGCTTTAAGATCCCTATATTTTGTGAGATTTTTATATTTTGTGGATAAACATGCAAGCATCAGCCCATACTATATATTTTCTGACCCCTGATTTCTTTTTTCATTATTTTGAATGATGGAACCTAATATTGCAGTTTTTCTGCTCTCATATGTGCCTATGATGGAGACACTTTTGTGACTAGCAAGAGCTGTCTTGAAAATTTTGTTTTATACCTTATTTGTACTAGTGCAGATTAAGCACAAAAGCAATATTTCAAAAGCTTCTTTTGACATACACATGCCCTCTAACTTAAGTCATAGCACAGTTTGCTAGATTATTTGGATGACCTTCCTAAAATCAGAAGTCAAAGCAGTTAAGGCTTTTTAGTTCAACAAGAAATACATGGACTGGCAAAATACACATACTATGATATATATTGAGTTTTCTACATATCATAATTGTGAGGAAATTGAATAAAATAGGAATGATAACTTTTGGAAAATACAGGAATAGTGATTTACAGTGTGAATGAGTAACAGCAGCAAGAGTAAATAACCTCAAGTCCATAATTTGAATCTTTATGCAATGTGAGAGAGACCCAGACTGATTACAGAACTCAGCTCTAGGTTGGCTGCACCTCGATGAGTACTGCCTTTAAATAATCATGGGAAACACCTCTACCTCTTTTTTTTTTCACCATCTGTCTGCTTTCTTTTTTGTCCCAGAAATTGAACTCAGGACCTTGCAATTATCAGGCAGGCACTTGTGCCAGCGAGCTACATCCCCAGACCCCTATCATCTGTATGCATATAGCACTCAACTAGGTCACATAGCGAGTGTGTATTTTTTCAATTAAAGAAGCAAGAGAAAGAAAGAAAAAAGGGCTGGCCAGATAGCTCAGCAGATTAAAGCACTTTTAGGCAGATGCAAAGACAGGGGTTCAATCCATGGCATACCGTGCCAAACCTGCCCCTGGGGCATGCTGAGAGGGCGAATGAGGCTGGGCATGGTGGCACATGCCTGGGAGGTTGAAAAGCAGGAAGGATCACTACAAGTCCAATCTGTGTAGTGAGACCCTGTAGACCCTGTACTAAATACATAAGAAGAAAACAAAAGAGAAATAAGAGTACTATCGTATGTGAAATAGGTTCAAAAAGATAACATGATCAATAAAATATAGATGAAAATCAGCAGAAAATTGACATTGACATCAGTATTCAAAAGTGAACAAATGTCCAACAGTGGAAATGCTCACTTAAGCAAAAAAAGCAAAATTATGAAACTGGTATATACAAGTAATAACCTTAGAATAGTTAAAGCTGGAAGGCCAAAATAGGATTATTTTAATATTTTAGGAGTAAATTAAAAAACAGGTCTCACTACACAGCTTGGACTCCTAGTGATCCTCCTGTCTTGGCCTCCCCAGGATGGGATTATAGGAGTGAGTCACCACACCCAGTTTCAGTGGCCAGAGCAGCTCTGGGCACGTGCAGCATGCAGTACTGGGCAGCTAACGTGGGCCCTTGTGCTTGCCCGAAAGGCACTTAGAACTCTAAGCTATCTCTTTGGCCCTAAATTGGATTTTGAAGATGAAAAAAAGCTACAAAAGCCATCCTACTGTTCAGCACATGACTGTACCAACATTTTAGAAAGGATCTCTCAAGCAGGAGTTAGTGAAAGTCGGTAAATCAACATAAATATAGTTGGTATTATTAACATGAATGACTCTTGAAAAACACCAAATATGAAAATATCAAATTTTGTGTGTTTTCTCAATTTATGAGCCAGCCCACTACTTTATATATTTAAAATCATATAATTCCTAAGGGGACCACATATTTTCTTTAAGTTAGAATTGGATAAATTAATGGATTCTTTTTATAAATAATTACATTTGCTAAAATTTATGTGATGGAACAATGAAAAATATCAGATGTGAAATGCACAAAATTCACTACACTTGGTGATGACATATTTATCTTTCAGCATAACAAATGTAAACCTTGCTACCAAGTGTGAAACCTGAATTTATTGGTGTCTAAACAGTGAAGTAATATGTCATTGTTGCTTTTGCATACCTGCCTTACACAAAGCTAGATTTGACTAACAATAAAATTTTTCACTGTTAAATTGCCTGCAGAAACATTGTTCATATTAAATTATAACCACGTACTCATGCTTACAATAGCCCATCAATAAAACACTTGAAAGTTTATAGTACAGAGGTATGTGGCACCCAGTGCTACTGTGACATATTATGCTGCCCTGTGCTATATCATACTGGGATTCAATTTTATTTTATGTGCTTACTATAAAGGTACGCTAAAAAAGACGGTGTCTTTATTTCCTACAAAAGCTGCAATATGCATATTTCAGAATACAACTTTGTCTCCTTGCAGAATACTATCAATCATTTATTGGCGCTATTCATAATACATTAGTAGGTATATTTTAAATTGAATTGTAAAAACAAATAAAGGAAATAAGCAAATTACAGGATGTTAATGAGATTATAGACCTATAAATGTTATTTCAGCAAAGCAACAACCATACAGTCATGTTGCAATACTTTTTCATACTTAAGACTGTAATTTTTAAAGTTTAAAAAATGTATTACTTATGGATAAATGGGAAGATAAAGAGTATGGAAATCAAAATGGTTATTATCAGGAGTGCATAACATCGTCTGCATGCATCTGTGATTATTAAGCACCGATAAACATACATATAATTTATCTAAAATACTAGAATGATATAGAAAATAATAACTTTTGCTTTGAAATATAGGGAACTTAAACGCCGTTGTCCAGTTGATATCACCTTCACTATTGTTTTTAAGTATAAACTTTTAGAAGGACTGTAGCAGTGATAGAAAATGGTGAGTGTATTAATCAGATCTCCTGTCAGAGGCAGAATGCACCATGCCATATGCATTACCATGTCACTTAAAGGAGGGATTTAAATCATCTCTTGGTCTAAGGGAAGTCAGTCTGGCCAGCAGGCTTGGCGCAGAAAGGGGATAGTTTCTGGCATCAAGGAAACTGCAGCACTGCGGAGATCTTGAGAGACCATATAGAGTCTCCGAGTTCAAGCCTTCGTGACCACCCAGATATATTCACATGTGTGGCCCATTAAGCCTTAGGGTGGCTCCTGCATCAGTGATATGTGAGCCAATCAACCTCCAGCCCTTGTCCAGTGATTCTTTACAGATATCACCTTGAGCCATGTTTACTCTCCAAATAAACATAATAATGGTTTAGTAAGTCCAACTAACATGATACAACTATCTTGTATACAACTGAAAACGCAATGATCCTTCCCCAAAATCTCAATCCACTTAGCACATTTTTCAAAATTCCAAGTTCAAATCTCTTCTGAAACTCAGGGCTAAATTAGTTGTGGCCCTCTGTTAACAAACAAAACAAAAGAAAGCACTAGTGACGTAATTCCAAGGTACAATGGTATGGAGCATACATTTCCATCCCATAAGAGAAGCAGCAGAAGATAGAAAATAATTTGCCCAAGACAGGACCAAAATCCAATAGGGAAAATATTAATTCCTCTAGCCCCATATCTGGCACCCAGGATTCATGGCAGTGAAATATACCTTTGGCATGGGTTCTTTGACCTCTGTGCTTTGGCCTCATTTGTGACCTGTCACATGTCACTTGAGCTAGCTCTACTCACATATGACATTTTTCCTTTCCAGATTTCTACATTACTGTAATCTACAACTTCCTGAGGTCTCCAGAGCAATTTATCTTTCTTTTCACATGTTCACCCACTTTTTTCACAGGGGCTCTTTGCCTGGCCTCACACACTTTTCTTTGAAATACACTTAGAGGATTGTCTAACTCTGCAACTTCTTTATTCTACATTCAGGTAAAACCAACAATCATGTGGACCCCTTAAAGTTCAGCCATCAGGGAGAGAAAACCTAAGTTCTCTTGGACCATGTTAGCAGCTACTGCTGACTATCTGGATGGCTGATCACACTGAAATTAAAATATCAGGAAACTAGTTCCCAAGAGATGCTTCCCAAGCAGAGGTTCCAGGGATTCTCTGTTCAAATGAAATGTCTATCTGTGCTTTTGAATCTGTAATGGGTGGGATTTTCTGAGTACTGAGATGCCCTTGAAATATCTTTCTTTGTGTCACTGTAGGAAGTTAAAGTTAATTATTTTCTCCTCCTCCTCCTCCTCCTCCTCCTCCTCCTTCTTCTTCTTCTTCCAGAACTGGGGATTGAATTCAGACCCTTGCACTTGCCTCAGAAGCATTTATCTACTGAGCCATCTCCCTGGCCCCTCTAATGTGACCACTCTCTTCAGCAGCCAGTCTGCTTTCACCTAACTTTATATGTGGTTTCTTCTGGGTTGAAATTTAAACTTTTAAAAGTTTTCTGATTTGCCTTTGCACCCAAATCTCACTAAAAACCTGAATAATAGAGCAAGCCATTTCCATGCACCAGCTCCAATGCTGGGATGCATTGAAATTTCCTTTATAGATTACTGCCTTAATGTCAGTCTTGGGGCTGGGGCAAAAGGTAGACTTGTTTTGTTTTAGCTGGGTTTCAACACTTATGGCTGCTAGTTCACTTGCCAAGAAATTCTCCATCCCATCTGAAAATTCCTAACCCTGAAGCTCATGTTCCATATTTTTATCAATATTCTGGTCTATGATCTTCCACCTAAATCACTTGACATGTTTGTTCCCAACATTTTAAATCTTCTGTATCTTGTATCTGCAAAATTTTACAAAAACTCCTATAATTTAGTTCCTGAGGCTTCTAGACCACAGGACATATATGATGATAACAACAACCCACTTATTCAATACCAATTTTCTGTATTAGAAAGTTTGTCAAAAAAAAAAAGAAAAGAAAAAGAAAGCTTGTCAGTCACTGAAACACAGTGGCTGAGACCCACATATTAAGGAGAGGATTAATGTGGTTCTTGGTTTTAGAGGTTTCAGTCCACCATGAGTAGGCATCAAGGCATCATGTGGAACAAAACAGAATGAAGCTTCCAGTTCAGGGCATCTTGGAAGCCAACAAGTCAGGAAGATCTGAAAAGCCATCAACTCCCAATTAAATTAAGAAAATACTTCATTCTTTACTTGTTTACTTCTTGGTCAACAGTATTTCTCTATGAGCCAAGAGTTTTGTTGCTAAATAAGTTCAGAAACATGAATAAAGTAAATTGCAGAATTCAAAATACTATCATGAAATTCAAAAACACATGGTAAATGAAGGACGACAGTGGATAAAATTAATCTAAATAGTAGTGCTGACTTTTCATTTGTCTTATATTAATCACATAGAATAAGGATGTTAACATTATGTACAAATTATACATTAAGATTTAAAGAACAGCAGTTTTCATAGATAGTGCTAACATTTTTAATGCCTTTATCCTAATCCCCTAATACATTTAAATACAAAACTGTCACATCTGTTAATGCTTCCATTTTAAATACAAAATAAGAATTCATAAAAATAAAATAACATGACCAATGATGACACAGTTATTTACAGCACTGAAGATTTCAAAGCAATTTTTAAGTAATCTGTGGCCTATTATCTTCATGCCACATTGCTACCAAATATCGCAAAAATCCCCAAAAGTCATTTTGAAATATTTTTGAGTATCTTATTCAAAGAATTTTTGTCATATTCCTTCAACTTCATGAGAACTACAGTAATTATATAAATGACTTGTTTACAGGAGTAAAGCGTGAGTAGGAAGTGCCGCGGGATGTTTCAGGGATGTTTTACTAGAGTATTTACTATGGCTTTTATTTGTAGTTGTCTAAAATAAAAATGCATGGGAAAATCTTACATAAAAGAGTGACTACATGAGTGATGGAAAATATTTAAAGAAAGAGTAAAAGCACTGAGAATATCTTGCCTAAAAGGCATGGAGAGATTTAAAAACCACCGCTAGTGCATTACAGGTTATGCTTATTAGAATGGTTCCAGGGATGACATAGAAGCAACAGCATATAACAGCTGTAAGAGATTAAAGGAAAATCATGCTTGCTCTCTTAGAATAAATATAACTAAATCATTAGATAAGTTTTTTTCTCTAATTCTTCAAGAACGGTGAAAATATTAGAGAGTACATGAGGAAGAATAGTAAAATAGATAAGGAAACATGTTCTGGTTGTAATTTTATAGGCAATAACTGGTGTAGCTTGTGTAAGATGTTTTACTTGCATAAATTTCACATGCTTCATTTGAAAGTGCAGAAAGATGAACTGTAACAGTGGCTTTTGATCTTTATGAGTCATGGGTATTTTGAAAATTTCATGAAAGTTATATCACCTCTCTCCAGAAAAATTACCAGTGCATAGCCTTTTACTTTTAATTTCAGGAATACAGGAATTGCTGTGTCTCATATATTTCCCAGAAGTTCTCACTAGCTACATTCTGACCCAGAGTCTACAATAGCAAGTATACAATTGTATGAAATTCTAAAATCTCCCTTTTGGTTATATGTGTCACTATATGAATTTAATAAAATAATAGAAATAATAGAAACACATTTTTTATTATATAAAAATCAAAGGCTAAACTTTCTAATTATATTTTTGATACAAGAAAGCAGATATAAACTTTACATTTGGATACACTTACTTTTTTATTATTAGATAAAAAAAATTGACATAAAGCAATAAACACTAATCTTCCAAGTCTTTGTTGCTCAAATGTTGATGATAATTTATCTTGATTAAAATATTCACTGAATTCTAATTATATAAAAAAGTTAAAAATCTCTTCTATTAATTTTACATGTTTAAAAAATAAAAATATTGAGTGTAATGTCATGTCATTTGTGAGTTTTATGGTAAATTAAAACTTAAATTTCAAAGTATATTTCATGTTAATATTGAATCACTGTCATGATTATATTTATTCATTTTAACCCTTCAAGCAAAATTTTCTGCCACTTTATTTTCAAGCACATCATGTTATTATTTTGTGTCTCTAATCCAACTGATTTCCTTTATTGCAATTTATCATCCTTTTATTTCCCCAAATTAGTTATACCCAATGTTCTGCTTCACTGAACACTTTATTTGCCCTTGTCCTTTTTCTTAAGAATTTTATTCGTTTCTAGTTTTGATGTTAGGTGTGACTTTTATATTCTAAAATTTCACTTTAGCCCTGAAATTCTTCCCCAATAAAATTGCAGAATATATAATCAAAGAAATCTGTATATAAACACAACAAATACCAATTTTGCCTTTACTACATCCAATGCATATTTATCAACAATAGATGTTGTTGCCTGCATTTTTTAATGAGCTGAGGAATAGGGTACAGAATTCTTCCATGAAGTAACTCTAATGTCCTCTGGCATCTTCTTGGATTGTGGAGTTTCTGATTGAAAGGGTGATTTAAGTCCAATTTCTTCTTTCTTCCAATACCATCACCTGGATCTTAGAATTCCCAACTTCCAGAACCATAAGTATAAAAACTTCCATTATTTATAATCATACACTGAGTGACACTTTTTTTTATTTTGGCCTATTTCCATTTGTGTTACATATGCTAGATTTATTTTCTGATCAATTTCAGATGGGAAATAGAAGGAGGAACTTGACCAGAAAAGATTTTCTTCAGTTAATGAGCTTTTCTATCATACTGCGTTCATATGAAGGCTCAATGCCACTAGAATTTAGAAAGAAAATGTAGCTAATTAAAACATGTGTCCAGATGATATAGGTAAACATCACCCTTATCAATCTTTTTATGGGCCAATTTAATAAGTACAATGCTTTAACATACACAGAGGCTACTGTAAAGAAATTGCAAAGGATTTACAAAGTAGAGATTATTCTATTCGTCACTTCCTCATTTGAAGAAGAATCAACTGCTGATGAAGATGACCTCATCCCTGCGAGCTTCACTGAAACTTAAACAAGTTTCTTCTTCATTCCATCTGCCCTCATTTCTTTTTCCTAGAGCTCATGGTGCAAGAAATGTGTAACTGAGAGTTCTTTCTCCAGTTTATTCAGGTAGAAATGTTTTGTGAAATTCTCTTTCACAGAGTAAGACTGGGTGGAAGAAACAAGAATGGACATTTGGAACATAATTATCAAAACAGTAGAATCAAAGTTACTCCCTGAGCATAGCATTGCGGGCAGCCGAGTTAGATAAAAATATTATAGGCAGTCAGACAGGGCCAGGCCTTCAAAGGAGACAATGCAGAAGAGGAGATGCCTTACAACTGGGAGGGGCTGATGCTCCTTCCGTGAACCAGACCTAAAGGCCAAACAAATGCTAAAAGACTAGCACCTGGGATTGATATTCTAAATAGGTATCATCACCTAGAAAGACCCAAGTGAGTCACTAGCCCAGCCCCCAACAGGGAGAGACCCTGTCCAATATTCATGCCCGCTTGCTATGTGACTCGCTTTCCCATTTGATACTGGATTTAATCAGTTTTACCTGAACAATGGTGCTTATAATCCCATTGGTTGACCATAGTTTTGTCCCACCTCCTGCCCACCTGAGTGAGTTCCCATTCTCTCCACCTTAGTCCAACATGGTTTTAACACTATAAAAGTCCCTAGAAGAGACAACTTCCCGGGGAACTACCCGCTCGGCCCCCCTCCTGTCCCTCTCTTGGACAGGAGCTTTCTTTCTCTCAATAAATATATTTTGCTCATAACCTCCGTTTGTTCCTAAAATTCATTCTTCAGTTTTAGAGAACACGAACTCGTGCAGGTCAAGTCCAGAGATCGTTTTTCTCTGTCATTTGGAGGGTCCCTATATGGTTTGGAGGTCACCCACCCGGGATCAGTTTTTCTCCCTGTATCAATAGGAGCCTGATTCCAGGAAGTAAAATTCCCTATTGTCATGAAGAATAGTGCCTATATTTCTTTTGAGTAAGGCAGTTGCATAAATTCAATACTTATCTCAATGCCAGATTCTAAAACCCTTCAGAGAGCTGTTTGTTTGCTCTTTCTGATTAAACTCAGTCTTGAATAAAGTCTTCCGTATCTTTTTAACTTTGTCAAGTTCCATTTACACTTGATACTGGGAGACAAATTTTGCAATTCTTCTGACTGCAGACTTCCTGAATATATATTCTACTCCTGCCTCTGCAGAACTGCTCTTTCCTTATTTCTTCTACCTGCTCAGAAAGAAATCAGTTTATGACTAATTGTATAAGATTAAATAACTCTACATGTTTTCCTTTCTTCTTATTGATGTTGTCATTGTATGACTCTGAAGAAGCTCTTCATTAGCTTAGCTGTTAGTGCATTTATCTGCATGCCTGATGTATTTGTGGGTCATAAATTAGATGCTTTGGAATCAGCTTTCTCATTTCAACTATGTCAATTTCTTTTTCTAAAACCATAGCCACAATCAAACTGCTTTATCAGTTAGAGAAAGTACACTTCTACTTTTTAAAATCCTTAATATTATGAATCTTTGATTAGATACTTTTTATGAAGTAGAAATAAAAATGTGCAAATGGATAACAGAGATCTTGATAAGTAAAGCATAGCATACTCTGGTTGTTGGTAATGTAAATAGACATTTTTTTGTTGAGTTAGGTTCTTTTATTTTTACTGAATATTTATCTGAATTTTGGACCTGGAAATTCATTAATGTACAGTGTCTATGATAATTTATAACATGAAGTGCTCTTTCCATTGTTTTTAATGCTCATTACTATAATCTTACTTCTAGATCTAATTATTTTTCAAGTTATAATTTCTGTATGAAGTAAGAATAAGATGTGCTGGAGGCTAGGGTGATTGTACCACTAGTTTCTTTTAGTTTATTAGAAGAACAGTAAATGCTTAATTTTTCTGGCAATATGGGCAACTACTTTGATGACAACAATTTGGAACAATCATTGTTGAATTTTTATCATCTTGTGTTATGAAGTTATATATTATTTACATTTTTAATTAATTTTTATTATCTTCAAAGTAAAAGATGAAACGGGAAAAAAAGATGTGATGGTCAAATAGGTAGTCAAATGCATAGAACCAAGTATTATGTATTTCTTATAAGACTGCATGATAGTGTTAGTCCAAATCCACAGGTCATGATGAACTTCTTGATTATCCTTGATGAGAAAATTCACAGTTGCTCACTACAAGAAAAGAATGTAATAAAGCACCCAAATAAACATCATTCAAATTTTTAAAATAATCAACATTTTCTTAAATATATTTCATTTCTTTCAAGGTCTGCCTCATGCCTGTCTTTCATTTTCCATCGCATGGATGAACTAATACAGAGCACAGCTCAGAGTTTGTGACCTTTCATTCACTGAATGGCTTCAAGAAACATGCTTCTGATTTTATGTAATCTGAATGCCATTATCATGCTTAAAAATTGGTAATAACTCCTTAGTGTGTAATATGCACTGAACTTTTTAAAGAATTTATTTAAATTTTCCCAGAGCTTTGGCACACTATAATTCTAGTAAAATTTTGGTGATGTCAAATGAAGGAAGCGTCACACCTGCCATGTTTGGCAGCCAGGTTAGATTGTATTTTAGCATGACTTTTATGTATAAGATGCAACTGCAGAGCCGGCTGAATAGCTCAGCAGATTAAAGCACCTGCCAGCAGGAGCAGGGGCCTGAGTTTGAGCCCCGGCCCTGCAGTGCTGGCCCCGCCCCTGAGGCTTGCTGAGAGGGCGAATGAGACTGAGTGTGGTGGCGCACGCCTGTAATCCCAGCTCTTGGGAGGCTAGAAACAGGTGGATCACTACGAGTCCAATCTAGTAGTGAGACCCTGCACATCCCGTAGACCCTGCCCTAATGAAAATGAAAAAAAAAAAAAAAATACAACTGCTTTGAAAAAATAATATAAAAGTGAACTCTTCAGACCAGTGTGAAAGCTCAGCAGACTAAGCACCTACTTAGGCAAGCTCAAGGTAAATCCTGGCACCATATGCACTCAGGCCCCACGCGCAGGTGTGCTGAGCCAGCGCATGGTGGAGCATATCTATAATGCCAGCACTGGTGAGGCTGAAAACAGGAAAATCACTATGAATTCAACTTGTGTGGTGAAATCCTGTACCAAATGCATTAGAAAAAGGGAAAGCTTCAGCTATAATATTAAGAAAATTACAAAGTGAGAATTTCATTTACTGAACTTCATATATGTAGAATCATAATGGGAAAATTTAAAGCAATTACAAAATGAAAGGAAACAATTACTCTTTTAAAATTAGATTTATGTATCATTTTCAACACAAAAAAGAAGATACAGTCTATTTTGTCTCTAATTTTAACAAGGAATATTTTACTAACTTTCTATTTTTAAAAATATGGGGCTGGGGAGATGGCTCAGTGGAATAAGTGCTCAGTGGTCTACAAGTTCCATAGGGTCTCACTACATAGATCAAACTTGTAGTGCTACTTCCTGTTTTTAAGCCTCCCAACCACTGGGATTATAGGTGGGCACCACCATGCCCAGTCTCTATCAACTCTCATTGTGCCCTGGGGGAGGGGCCAGAACTGCAGGCCTGGGATTGAAACTTTGTCCCCTCTGTCTGCCTGAGCAGGCACTGTAATCTGCTGAGCTATCTGGCCGGTGCTTATAACCTTAATTTTGAAAATTTATTTTCATATGTTGAAAATATATACATTTATTAAAATTCATTTAAACATGGGGATAAATTTTACAGAGATATATAAATGTCTTATTGGACACTTATTATAATATTTTCTTCCTTATCTTTCCCAAAATTTCTTTATTATTTTATTTTTTTAAATGTATGTATTTATTTATTTATTTGGTACAGGGTCTCACTATACACTACACAGCTCGGACTCACAGTAATCCTCCTGTCTCAGCCTTCCTAGACCTGCAATTACAGGTTTGTGCCACCATGCCTAGTTTGGTGGCTAGCACAGTGAGCCCAAGTTTTGGGGGCTGGTACACCATGTGATACAAGGGATTGAACCAGGAATTGTGCTTGACAGGCAGGTGCTTGGATTGCTAAGTTATCTTCCTGAACCCCAAAATTTCTTTAAATCATCTTCATTAAAATATATCATCAATGCCAACTATAATTGTTACAAATATACAATATATTTGTTAATTTTCTTCTATAAAAATACAGAAAGTAAACAGTAAAATTTTCATTACTCAATCATTAATTTAGAACATATATCCAGTTCTGGAGGACAATATTCAATGAAGTGAACTGTTTCCTTTTTTATCTCTTTGGCAGTAAAATATGAAGCATCATTTCTCCCCTCTCCAGGTCTTCAAAATTTTATTCTACTTTCTTTAAAAGGATTCATTCTCTTACTTTTGTGGTTGCATAATTGATAGCTTATTCTACAATTTCCACCTGCTGATTTTTAAAGAGAGATTTCAAAGCTGAGTGTTTCACCATATATTGTTCAAGGCTAATTCTGGCTGTTTGCAAATATATCTCGCTTATGTTTAACCTTATTTAAAATTTCATATTGCAGCAAAAAAGATTAACTCACAAAAGAAAAATTATAGCACATTTTGTGTGAAGAACTGTTGTAATTTTTAAAGGTTAAAGATGCAAAGTACACAAAAAGAAGGTATGACAGTATCAATTAGGATTTTCTGTGTTAACTCCCACACAGATTGTAATGTTTATTAAAGGATAGTGATACATATGTAATGGTGCAATGGTTTGAAGATTAATTATAGTAATTAATACTGAACTGCAACAATTTTTCAGGATTTAGACTAACAATAAGATCTTGTGACATTTTTTAACTTTGTCAATTCATAGTGATGATAAAAATCAGACTGGGTTTAATTATTTTATATTATTTTAAATATCTGTACCATAGGAGGTATTTAACTATTATTCCTAGAGTTGACTTTTTTACCTCCCTACATTTGACATACAACTCAGTGAGTGTATTTACTTGATTTTTCAGTTAGAATTGTGAACAATGTAATTAAAAACTCTAAAATCTATTTCATTGGCTATTGAAATAAATCTCCATTTCCATTTCCTTAATTAAGTTCACTTCTTTTGATACTAAACTTTGTGAAACACAGTCTTTTTTTAACAAATCTTGCAGTTGCTTTACTCGACTTATTCCATTATACTTGTAATTCTTAAATAAAGTGAACATTTTTACCCCTGCCTTCTCACTCCTCCACCCAGAATGCGCTATGTCTTCTCTCAAGCATAAGCCTTCTACACAAATACACAATTGTGGTCCATAAAAACGAGCCCTTAGAAGCTCTAATTTATATTTGTATCAGGTATCTCCTAAAAATTTGGGATGGGGCTCAGATAATTATTTTCAGGAATTTAATAACTAGAAAAAAGGCCCAGATATGGAGGTGCACACTTGGCATCCTAATAAGTAGAAGGCTGAATCAGGAGCCTGTCAGTTTTGAGGCCAGCCTGGGCTACAAAACAAGTTCCAGGGGAGTCTGTAATATGGAGTGAGACCTTGTCTCAATGTGAGAGAGAGAGAAAAAAAGAGAGAGAGACAAAGAGAGACAGAGACAGAGAGAGACAGAGACAGAGAGATGGAAACAGAGACAGACAGAGACAGACAGAGACAGAGACAGAGACAGAGAGACAAACAGAGACAGAGACACAGACACAGACACAGACACAGACAGACAGATCACTGAGAATATTGCTGAAACATGTAGAAAAAATTTTTTGTCTATAGATTTAGGACCATTTCCTATTTGTCTGCAAATCTGTACTATGAAAACAATGTCTATCATGCATTCAACAGATGTTGTATTAGTTCCTTTTTACTGTTATAAATAATACTTGAAGCTGAATATCATCCAAGAGAACATCGTCCTAAATCAACAGTACTGATACAGTCATCACTGCTGGGAACTGAGGAGTAAGACGTCAGCACTACTTGGATGCTCAGAAGGACCTCACTGTAAGTTGTATAAAGTGGAGGTCCTCTCATGAAAAGGAATGGTAACATCTCAAGATGGAAAGCTAGAGTGTGATCAGGAGTCAGTCACACTCATAAAGCTTGATCTTGTACAATGTAATTTTTCAAAAATGTACCATTATATCAAATATATGTAAAGATATGGAAGGAGAGAGACTGCAATATTGTACCAAAAATTACACCAATTGCCAGAAAGCTCATATGGTTGGTGAGCTTTAAAGCTAAATCTTTAAAAACTCTTCAAAAAATGGAGAACTTAGTAATTAGTGTTCAACACAAGTCCTCAAAATTTGTTTAACTAATACGTTTAGAAAAAATTATTGATGACAACATAAGGTATAGACAATATAAGTGAATATGTAACTCAAGTCACAGTCATTGTATATATAATAATCGATGTATGAAAAGTGCTTCTTTTTTATTAATTTGGTTGAGAAACAAAAGCAATGAGATATTTTCAAAACCAATTAGTAGGGCAGTTTCAATAATTAATACATTGCATATTTTTGGTTCTGTAGTGGTCATTCATAGAACAAGAAGCAGATATGATATCCTGTGCAAACAGAATATTAGTACAAATCTTCTCATTGAATTAAGAGGAAGTGGCTGTATATCTATCCTAGTTTGTACATACAGATACAAAATGGTCTTTCATTTATATCCCCATTTTTGTTTAGTTTTGTTAGAGAGTGGTGTTCCCTTGCCATTTAAATATTGTATTTGAGTGAATTCAGCAAAATATTTCAAGATAGTCCAGTAGTCCATAATAGTAGTGGATCATACATAGGACTGGCAATGTCAGAAGTTGTTGACTTGAGCCTTTTACAGCTCAGCATATTAATATGGCTTTACTTTTTATACCTCATTTTTATACTTTTCTGCTTGATAGTGAAGACCAAGATAAAGCAAGACCTACATAATAAGAAATGTAACTTTTGTATCTAACAATATTAGTCAGATCCCCTCAGGATTTATCCTGAAACCCTGTACCGTGGTTTGTAGGTCCTTTTTCAGTGTCAGCCATGTGGATGAGTCACGGTCATTGCTTGGTCAACGTGCTCTCTGTGAAAGCCTGAGAGAATGTTTTCTCTCCATGTGACTCTCCTTATGTGCCTCTGTTTTAGCCGTGTAATACATTCAGTGTCCTAGGTTGATTAAAATATTCATAAATTGGTGGGGTTCACACATTTGTAGTCTTTCTGTCAGTTTCCCCAGAAAAATATTTTCAATGCACAAAAATCAGTATCCTCAGTGATTTTCTTCTGTTCAGAGAAGATTAATACAATAATGTTTTGGAAAATGTTGGGTCTGATGTACAGTGGAAGTCCCATGGTATTATTTCACATACTGATGCTGTAGCTATCTTTGCTTATGTAATCCCACTGTGTGATTTTCACACAGTGACAAACTTGACTAACAATGACTTTCTCAAAATTGGTCCGGAATATTAACTGATGCACGTCTGCACCATAATTGCATTTTATTTTCTGATTTCCCAGGGCTAAGAATAATGGATCCACAGCATACCATTTTCCATCTCTGATGCATAAAATCTGATGCATGATATATTTGTTCTATTGCTTTTAGTGCACTTTCTTCAGACATGGCAGATAAACTATACCACATGGATTTTGTTATAAATCACAGTAATATGAAATCTGTGAGAGTTACATAGAGCTTAACTTCTTAATAGAACTATTGTTATTATTAGCATAAATTTGGAACAAAACTGTAGAAAAGATCTAGGTTTAGATGTCCCAATCCACCTAGATATTTGCTTCCTGGGTATTTTTCCAGAAGAACCGAAAACATCATACCACAGTGATATAAGTGCATTCATGTTTATAAAAACACAGTTTGTCATAGTAAATCTTGGAAACAGCCCAAATGCTTTTCAACTGAGGAATCGATAAAAAAAAGATGTGGTACTTTTGTACAAAGGAGTATTACTCAGCTACAAAAAAGAGAGACTCAAGGCTTTTGTGGGTAAATGGATGCCAAAACAGACCACAATCATAAGTGAAATAAATCAGACTCTCATATTTATAAAAATTGTATTGTCTCCATAGGGTAAGAACCTAAAAGAGTAAAACCTGAAAGGTGTAGTGGAGACTCTGATAGGGAAAGAAACTGCTCAAAGAGAAGGAACAACTGGAATAAGGGAAAGAAGAAAAGAAAGAAAGAAAGAAAAACATATGAATACACACAGGAAATCTTGAATCACTGTACTGATGATTTCTACTGGTTTATCTTAAGGAACAGTTAATGCTTAAGTTTTTTTTCTTCTTTTTAGTTTTTGACCAATTTTGCATGTTTATATCTGATAATCTACACAACTAATTTGAAGACAACAATAGGATATATCACAAACATTGTTGAATTCTTATCATTTTGTTCAGTAAAATTCTGTACAGTCTCTAATGTTTTTTCTTTAATATTTTTATCTACCGACTGAGAAAGGAACATTTTCAAAGAGAAATGAATAATTAGTAATAATAATTGACTGCCTGGTTCTCAAGGATTTGAGAACAAAGACCATGGAGCTTTGATACTACAGGCAAGAGAGGTTTTACTGTACCTCTGACTGTGCAGTATATTTTCTATCAAGTTAAGACAAATTGCTTTGTCTCAGCAATCCTTTAAGTTTTCTATAGAGATATCAATGCAGGAACAAGTAGAAATAATGATTCCCAGCCAAGTGTGGTTTATTTAATATTTTACTTTACATTTGAGGTAGAAGTTAGAAAGTGTGTTTCAATAGTCTGTAAATTCCATTTAATAATTCAAAGTTTTTTCACTTATAGAACTACAGTAGAGAAATTCACCACACTGCAACAGTATTTATCTTGTTTTGTTAGTATTTTATGTATTTCACAACAATAGGACACAGAAATTCAAGGTAACAGCATACAAATTATTCAAAAGCCTATGTAGGGGCCGGGGAGATGACTCAGTAGAATAAGTGCTTACCTGGTAAGTGCAGGGGCCTGAGTTCAATCCCCAGTTCTAAAAAAA
>NW_004524778.1:1759786-1771359 GCF_000260255.1 Octodon degus
TAAAGCAAAAGAATCGAAACAGAAAAATTAAAGCAAATCAATTAATCAATCAATATTTTTTAAAATCTTCTGTATTGCTTCCTGTTTGATGTGCTTACTTTTGTTTCTAGAAAGTTCCTGATTTATTTGCAAGCTTTTGTATAGAGAGTGCAAGGTCAACATGAATCATGAAACACATAGCCAATGGATATTTTCAGTACTTTACTATAAGCAAAATATGATATGCTATGAGTTTATTTGCATTATTATTATTATTAATATTATTATTTGTATTTTAGGGAAGGGTCTACAGGGTCTACAGGGTGTTGAGGGTCTCACTACTATATAGGACTTGTAGTGACTCTCCTGTTTACAGCCTCCCAAGTGCTGGGATTGCAGGTGTGTACATCCATGCCCAGTCTCAATTGCCATCTCAGCGTCCCACAGGGGGTACAGCCTGCACAGCAGGTGCAGGGTTTGAACCCCAGACCCCTGTGCCTGCTTGCAGTTGCTTTAATCCCCTGAGCTATTTTGCTGACCCTATAGTTTTTTCTTTTAAAGTTTATATTCTCTAGTTACATTTAATATGTTAATAATTTAGAGAAGTACTTCCTGAGGTATTGCTAAAATTGTTCATTTTTGAAAAGGATTTTTTTTTTTTTGGCTGGCTCAGGCTGCCTCAAGGGTAGGCCTAGTAAGGCAGGTGGAGCTGGAGATTGAACCACCGTTCCCTGCACCTGACTAGTTTTGCCAGAGCAGGTGCTTAAACAACTGAGTTGACCCGCATGCCGCCTGAAATTGTTTATTTTTGTTTCATGTATTAGCAGAAATAATACAGATAAACTCTTCCATATACAATAGAAAGGTCCCCAGGAACACATTGAAATTCATTAAAAAATTCCTAAAAGTTCTTGGAAATGCACATAAACACAGACACAGACTTTAACTCCAGTTAAATGGTGTTAAATATCATTTACTATAACTTTTATTAAAATGTAATTTTTATTAAATTGTAACTATTTAAGGGGAGATTAGTAAGAGTACTTTAGAATTCACCTCATTTTTAAATAATTTTGTATGCAAGCTAGAATTTATTGCATTTTCCATATTCTGATTGATTATACAATATCACCATTTGATAGAGTGATAGAAAGCTAGAAATACAAACATATGTGTGCTCTTTTTGACAACATATATTTAGTCTGATAGTTATCTTCCAATTTCAAATTACTGTGACCTTCAGTCTTGGTGACAGATGCAACAGGACACAGCAGACGTTATCAGGAAACAATGGGACCTTCCTAATGTGACAGCATGGTCTTAGAAGTATTTTAGAAAGCAAACAAAGTGCAAAGTTTCACGAGGTTCCTCAAATAAAAATGATGTAAACCTATGGATGACAGTTTAATGGGTTGAGGCAGGAGGATGGGGCTATATAATATCAAGATAGATGGTTTTGAATTTCATGGATATATTCGGTAACAGACTCAGCAGATCAATAATGGCAATCATGAGGATGATTTACTGTGAAGGAGACATATTTTGGTGGTCTCTAGGACTTGTCTGACAATACATATTCAAAAGACAGATTGAGTGTCCTGGGATATCAACCTTGTCACTGATTTTACTGTACCTTAAAATGCACTGAAAATAATTTTCTCTTTAAATACTGCTAGGATAAATAAAAATATTTTTATCATTTTAACTGAAAAAGTTTATGATATGAAGGTTAAACTGTATTTTATTTACAAAGACTAATATTAATTTGAATTCTTTTAAATGAAAATTTACTGCATACTAGCAAATAAAGTCATTTGCCTCAACTTACAAAAAAGAAAAAGTAACACTGAAGGATATTCAGTATAATAAAATTGCAAAATGATATATTGTATTTTATTTAGAGGAGGTGTTTATGTAGCGTGAAGTTGGACAGCACTGCGTCTGCTAGGAAAACACAGTTGACATTTTTGCCATAAGAAAAATTGCACTTATTGATATGGAGATTGGCAAAAATGCAATTAGTTGAAGGTTAGTTTCAAGGTCTTTGAAATTCTCTCCTACAAAATGACAAACAGATGCTCACAGTTTTATTCTCTTCAATTGCTAATTTTATGTCCTTATATAAGTATTTTATAATTATATGATTGTATATATTTATATATTTATTTGTATGTTTACATATGTCTAAATATTGTTTATAATTAAAATATTGCATAGAATAATCTTAGAAATAAAGAGTCATAATAGTTTACATAGGAGCCGATGAGATAGCTCAGTGGACTAAGCACCTGCTTAAGCAAGTGCAGAGATTGGGGTTCAATCCCTGGCATCACCGCTCAGGCTGGTCCACCCCAGGACATGCTGAGTCAGCCACCAGGACCATGCGTGGTGGTGCACGGCTGTATTCCCAGCTCTGGGGTGGCTGAAAACAGGAGGATCAGTCTGAGTGTAAGCTGTACATTGAGACCCTGTACCAAATACATAAAAATAAAATAGTCTAGATAGAAAATCTCTTCTCACCACATTACCATTTTTTTTCCCAGTGCATTCTTCTCAAAAAATGATACGGAAATGTCACTCAACACATCTACCCAAGAGGACACTATAGGGCTGTACCGTCAGTGGCACCTCAGCCTGACACCAGTAACTGCTGTGATTCAGCAAATTATTTAATTTCTTTGATGCTTTATTTTCTTATCTGCAATGAATAAGACTGTTACTTACCTTTTCCCATGACAAGTGAGTGAGTTTATATAAAAAAGGGAAATAAATACAGGATTTCATGCCCTTGGTGATAGGTATTAATTTGAAAATATTTATAGCATTTCTCTCATTCAGCTAGTGAGATTGAAATGATCCTATTTATCATAATTAAAAAAAGTGATTTATTATATCAACAAATGGAGTATAGTGTATTTTAGTTATTGATTAGTTTTTTATATGCATGTCAATAATTTTACTTATTCTTGATAAGAAATTTACTTTATACATTATCAGTGTTTTCAAACTCTCCATAATTTTTGTAAAAAGATCTTAACCAGTACACCTATGTATGAAATCAAGTTTAAAATGAATGTATTAGCATTCATTGTGGGCATTTGTTACCTTTCTAAACTATATCTTGGAGCCAGGGAGATAGCTTGGTAGTCTAAGCACCTGCATGGCAAACACAAGGACCTGGGTTTGATCCTCAGTACTGCATGCTGTGCAGGCCCTACACCAAGCTGGCCACTGAAACTGGGCATGTAGCCCATGCCTGTAATCGCAGGTCTGGGGAGGCTGAGACAGGAGGATCACAACAAGTCAGAGCTATATAGCAAGACTATATATATATATTTTTTTTTTTTTCACAGTCTTTCTGCCTTAGTCTCTCAGGCCCCTTTGCATTTTTGTGAGCACTGTCCCAGTGTTTCCTTCTGTACATCCTTCACTTTGCTCTTTTTAATTTGCCTTACTCAAGTGAGAGATTCTATATCATATTATAAGGTGTGTGTCTCTGATTTATTTCTCTCAACATTAAGTTTTTGGCACCGCATTCATTTTCTTACAAATTTCGCAATTTATCTTGCATATTCCATCATATAGGTACAAATTTTCTTTCCCATTTTCTGTTGATAGTGATACAGGCTGCTTCCAGGATTTAGTTATTTCAAATTGTGCTGCCATAAAAATTGATATGAATGTATTTTACGATGACACATTCAGATCTTTAGGGAAGATACTACAAAGGAAATAGCTAGATCACACAGAATTTCTGCTTTTAATTCTTGGAAAACTTTCCATACTGATTTCCATAATGATTATACTAGTCTACCTTCTGGCTAACTGTGTGGAAGAACACTATTTTTGTTGCAGCTATGCCAACATCTGTTATTCTTTAATTTCTTATTGATTACCATTCTTTCTAGTGTAAGATGAAATCTTGGCATTGTTTTAATTTGTATTCTCTAATGGCCAGAGATTTTGGACATTTTTTCATGTGTTGTTTGGCCACTTGTACTTGTTTTTCTGAAAAGTGTCTGTTCATTTCACTTATCCATTTCTGTATTGGATCTTTTTCTTTAGGTGATTTAATTTTTATGAGTTCTTAATTCTTTCAGTTATTCTTCTTCTGTCAGAGGAAGAGCTAACAGCCTTTTCTCTTATTCTGTAGGCTGTTTCTTCACTCTAACAGTTGGTTCCTCTGCTGTGCAGAAACTTTCAAATTTTAAGTGATCCCATTGGTTGATTGTCACTGCTATTTCTTGTGCAATTGGAATTCTATTCAGAAAGTCACTGCATATACTCAGGTGTTCAAGTGCTGTAACTATTTTATCTTTCAGTAGATTTAGTCTTTCTTTCTTTCTTTCTTTCTTTCTTTCTTTCTTTCTTTCTTTCTTTCTTTCTTTCTTTCTTTCTTTATTTTTGGTGGAACCAGAGATTGAACTCAGACCCTTCCGTTTGCCAGGCAAGCTCTTATTCTACTGAGCTATCTCCCCTGCCCCCATTGTTTCTATTTTAAATCTCTAAAGTATTATTTCACACTTATAAAACCCCTTCAGATGGACCATTCAGCTGAGATTTAACATGTCTGAATATATTTTTCTGCAATATTGTCTTTTCAAAACATGAAAAAATGAATATATTCCTTATAAAATTTATCCCCAAATATATGTTTTATTAATCTTACATACTTTTTTTCAGTTGCTCTTCACTGCTTTAATAGTTTATTACTTGCTTGCTAGATATAATGTTGTAGAAAATCATGGTAACTATTCTCTTGATTAAATCTGTAAATTTCCTTTTCTCTTGGTTTCAAGTACTCATTTTGTAAAATAAGTTTAAATATGTCCCTGTGATTACCTCAAACTAAACTATATGTAGATAAACATGCTTGGAAAGTGACATACAAACAAATATTCTCTCTACATTTGTTTTCTCTTTTGTAACTTTCTCAAATAGTTGCTTTAAGTGTTTTAGATCATTTACACAATTATAATAAATATATTGAGGTTCTTGTTTTAGACTTTACATTCACTTTGGAACCTTTTAAAAATCCTTCCATCTTTTCTGTTTTGACAATGCATTGACCTCATCTACGTTCTCATTCACAGCTGTTTGCATATGTGTGTGTATTATGTGTGTGTATGTATGTGTGTGTCTGTGTGTGTGTGTGTGTGTGTGTGTGTGAGAGAGAGAGAGAGAGAGAGAGAGAGAGACACAGAGAGAGAGAGACTAAATATCACATATTGTTTCCTCAACCTATTCTCTATTCCTAGTGGATCAATACTGTTTTGAAAATTCAAAAGAATAATTGCAGTAGGTTCTGACAATTGTCTCATTTTGCTTGTCCCTTGCTACTGAATCACAATCTTTTATAAGAAGAAATATTTTCTAAAATAAAGAGAAGATAATCTTAAGGCATATCAAGGTGAATGTTTACCAAACTCGAATTTTTGCTTTTTTTCCTATAAAAGTTTTCAATTATTTTTTACCTATCAAAATGTCAATTAATTTAATTTTATAATTGCTAAAGATTCACTAAATTGCTAATTCCCACTATACTGTTTCCTTACTCAAAATTGTTTATTTTCTTGATCCATAAAACACTTAAATTATTACAGTAGTGAAGACATAATTGGGGTTCCCATTCTTCTTCTATAGGGTGAGGAAATTCAGACCATGAAATATTAAGAAATATGTTCAAGGTCATAAAACTGACATGCTTTTTGACATGCAATTCAAAATGAAAATTCACATGTAAATTCACATAATTATTGAGACTTTTAGTTTTAGAAGCTTTTTAAAAATCTAAATCCACTTTCTATTCCTTTATAGATTTTTAATAATTTTACCAACTTTTAGCAAAAAGAGAATTAAACCTCAAAGATGAGGAGCTGATATATATACGGCCTGTTCTATTTGGCCTTCAGGATGGAAGGAAATTTCCAAAGAGTAGTGTGTGAGATTTAACGCTGGGAAAATACGTATGAAACTTGTTTAACTGTCTGCACTTATGACCAAGAACAGCACAATAAATAGATAACTGAGTAATATTTTTAAAAGATTGAATGTAATTTAAGCACATTCTTTCTATAGAAATACTCTCAATTACCAATCTGCAATTCACAACATATTGGTGAAAGAGCACTTACAGTGAATATCGGAGCATAGTTTCTCTAGCCTCTTCACATCCATGTATCACTATTCTTTTTTTTTGGGGGGGGGCAGTACCAGGGATTCAACTCGGGATGTTGCACTTTCCAGGCAGGTGCTTATGCCACTGAACTATATCCCCAGCCTCCTCAACATACTGCTATAGGAGAAAAACTCTACATCTCAAATTCAGGACAACAAAAAACAAACTTGGTCAATTAGTTGCTTCGTATCATTCATTATGACCAATCTTGATTTGCTCGTAGGTTTATTTACTTATTTACTTTCTAAGGAATTCTTTTTATTAATTTTATTAAGAAACAAATAGCAATGTGATAGTTTCTAAACAGCTTGCTAGGACAGTTTCAATAATTAATACATTGTATGTTGTTGTCTTTGTAGCAGTTATTCATAGTACAAGATACAGACACGATATCCTGTCCAAACACTAGTAGTACAAATCTTTATTCTCATTGAATTAAGAGAAAGTAGCTGTATATCTACTCTATTTTGTATATACAGATACAAAATGGTCCTTCATTTGTATCCTCTGTTTTGTTTAGTTTTGTCAGAGATGGGTATTACATTGCCATTTAAATATTGTAGCTGTGTGAATACAGAAAAATAATCCAATATAGTTCTGTAGTCCATAATAGCAGTGGATTATTCATAGGATTGGCAGTGTCAGAAGTTAGTGACTTTAGCCTTTTATAGCTCATGTTGGTAGGTTTAAAATAGGAAAGGGACATTTTTTAATTCCTTTTCACTTTCACTAGTTTTAGGGCGTTTAGCTAGGAAGCAGTTCTCATTAGCAGTACCATTAGGCCCATATCTTAACTAATCACTGTGTAATTCTTCCCAGTCTATATTCTGAGGTTAACAAAAAGGTTAACAAAAGATATATGGAATATTTTTTCCTGACTAGCAGTCCACTGTAAAAAACCATGCAAGGTGGAAGAATTTTCTATGTATTTAGGAAATCCCTGATGTTTCTTTTGGAAGAGAAAAAAAAATACAATTGAAAAGCTTTCTTATTGAGGCAGCCTTGATTTTATTTGATGTTTTCACTGTACCATCTTTTTCCTATATAATGAATGGGTTAGGTAATTACATTACTACATAGATTCTATTACATGGACTGATATTAAAATTTGGGAAACCAGTCTGGCTCATAAATTAGAAGTCAGGAGAATAGCCTGAGGAAAGTGAAAAATAGAATTCTTTTTATGTGAAGTCACAGGTTACAAAATTATAGGCCTACATTGTTAAGGCATAAAAATTATCTCATTCATATTACAGCCCACACACCAATTCTTTAACACATATTCACTATAGAATGGCGTATTTTCCTTCTTTTTATCTGATATGTAGCAATCCTGTAATATGCTTAATAAAATGGTTGAAACTTACAGTTCTTTTTCATGTTTGTACTCTATACCTTATTTCTTGAGAATGGAAACTAAATGAACTCTACTACCTTTTGCATATTTTTCAACTCAGTGGAATATGTAAATTCTCTGGTAATAGAATGAATCCCTCTGGTTATTGACTCTGTGGTCACAGCTGTGATGGTCAGAGTTACAATGTGCTTATGAAAGGTTTTAATTTGATAAGACAATCATTTTTATATGGAAGCTAAAGCAAAGAGAAATTGCATTGAAATATTTTAAAATAATTATAAAAGGAGTTCTTTTTTAAAAAATAGCCTTTATATCCTTTAAAGAGTTCAATGTTACAGGTTTATTTGAAGCCCTCTTCAGTTCTTGAAAGATTTCTGGCTTCATCAATTTCCATTTGTTATTACATCAAAGACTAGAAAATAGTCCATAAAATGTAAGCTCAGCTACATGTATGGCCCAAATACAACAATAAACCTAGAAAATGTCATTTGAATATTATATTTGGCTACTTTTCAATACATAAAGATATGCTTAAAGAAAAATAGTGACTGTAATATACCAATCATTTGCTAAACATTAGCCATTTACTGAAATAATAACTTATTTAACTGGTAAGTCACATACGTTAGGAAATTGAGATTAAGAAAACCTTAGTATTGTAAATCTGACTAAAGTTTATAACAAGAAATTTGGATATCATTCATTGCTTGTGTTCAGAGTAGAAATAAGGGCTAATCATTATACAGGAGAATAAGCAAGCATTTTCATAATTGTCCTAATGTCTAATTTTGTTTTAGTTTAATACATGAAGAGAATTCCAATAACAATATGAGCCTCAAAGTTAGTAGCTCAGAGAGTTCTGAATATCTATATCTACACATTTATATATATATATATATATATATATATATATATATCTTCATATAAAACTAAATATTTGTTTTAGCAGATTATTAAAAATGTCTTGATGATATCTTAACTATATATTTTATTAGACAACACAGCATATGCAAAATTGAATTTAAATGAAATGAAAAGACCCCTTAGTGTGTAGGTAGGTAAAAGCCAATACTTGACCAAAAATTATGTAAAAATACACTTACAAATGTAACAATTTAGCAATCTTCATAGATCAGTTAACTGATTCAAGCAAGTGTACACAATTTTTAAATACTTGAAGTGTTACTTCAGACATTCCCTTGAATAGAGCAAGTTTATGATGTTAATTAATTACATCTTTTATAAATATAAAGTCCTGGGAAGCAAGCCAAGGTCAGGGTCTTGTACTTAACTAAGGAGCCTCATAATATCTCCTACATTTGTTGAGCTGAATTATTCAGATGTGATCAACATTATCTAAGTTTTTCAACATTCTTAAGCAACTGCAGCACAGTATGTTCCACTGTCTGAATGGCTTTTGAAAAAATGAGTACATACTTGTACTTTTTGGTCACTACATAGTGGTTAGTGGGATAGCATTTTTGTTAGCACAACTTATTGGCCTACCTTGATGCATAAGATAGACCTGGATTAATTCTGAACTTGCAAAAGTTAAAATAAATTAATTTTTAATAGGGTTAATTTCATCAGATAAACTTACTTAAAGGAATGTTCTCCTGCAAATTTTTATATTGCTGTTTTGTTAAATCACTGATTTTTAAGTCCTATGTGAATTAGATACCTTGCATTCATCCTTATGTTTCCCACTAAGTATATCTGACTACGAATCAGAAGGTTTCAGTTTCTGCAATCAAGCAAGTACTTCTGTGGCAAGAGAGTTATTTCTTTTATACTATGTGAAACACTAGTAAGATCTGCGTTTTCCATGATATCGAACTATAAAGGTAAAGATAAGCTCCTAGAAATCCAGGCTGTTGAAGGACATTTAGTTAAAATGAATAATATGCTGAGATAAACATGCCCCAGTCTTTGGAATGGCTGCATTAATTTAAGAATTAGTAGTCTACTGAAGAACATTCCTTGAGCTGACCTTGATTCTCAGCTTTGTTACATCATTTGAAGTTAAAAGCAAGCATGTTTTGTGATGTGAATTCAACTGTGTGTTGCAAAGCTGTAAAAGATAAGAAGAAAACGATAGTCTTGCCCCTTGGCCAGTGAAGAAAGGGGACGGTCTAAGAAAAATCAAAGTGTTGGACAATGAACAATATTTCATATTTTTTTTGGGGGGGGGGAACTGAGGATTGAACTCAGGACCTTACGCTTGTCAGGGAAACACTTATTCTACTGAACCATCTCCCCAGCCAAGATTTCATCCATGGGCTGAGATTTAAAGAGAATGATGGAGCATTAACAGTTTTAGAAAATGTAATCATATTACAAACTTGTAGCCAGGGTGATGACATAATCCTAGGGATTTTGCTTCCACAGTGTGGCTCAGAAAGGTTGATGATAAACTACTTTAGGATCTCTATAGGTGAGCAGGATTTTCAATCAAACCTGAGGATTTCTTCACACCCCAGGATTATCTCCAAAAGAGCAAAGTGAGACCATGCCTTGGGCCTTAGGTCCAAGGAATCCTCACTGATTGTCTCACAGGTACGGTGGCAGCTGGATTTTAGTTGCAGTTTAAAAGTATTTTCAAGGTTGGCACTATCCTAGAAGCAATGATCAAACCTAAGCAGGAACTTGACAAAAGATGCTAAAACAATTTTAAAAACTGAAAGAAAGGTATAAAATATCACTTTAATAATTTTTGCTGCTTAAATTCCCTCAATTTTATGTACACACAAAAGCCGCAGAAGGTATAAATTGATAAAAGTGTAGTTTTTATTAACGTAGAGTTGGGATTCAAAATAAAAATACATTTTTATAGAAGAATGAAGAAAGTATTATTTATTGAATAATCAAGTCTGTGTTTGGCAAATGTTCAAAACTATTCCTGAGAGAATCCGTACAAGTAAGAGAACATACTGAGGAATAGTATTGATGATGCATTTATGATTGCAGTTATGTGCTTGTTTTTTTTTTCCTAATTTTAAGAACTATTTATTGAATACTTAGTACTTGTCAAGCAAATATTTTGGCCCTTGGGAAACATAAAAAAAAATCAAATAAGTGTATGTTTTTTCAGAGCTTACACTAGAGTGAATACAGACTGGAAGAAATGAAAAAAAAAAATCAGACATTCACAAGTGCTACAGAAATAATTTAAAATCTGTTTCTATGTGAAAGATTGAGAGAAATGCTTCCTTGTGTAGCAGAGTAAAAGAGTGACTCTTTTATGTAACCATTCATTTTTGCTGCACAATGTCCCTCCCCAAATCATAGTGGATTGAAATGAGAGCCGTGTCTTTATCTCTTTATGTAATGTCTACCTGGATTTTCTTGATATGAGATTTCTAATGTGTCTTCCATCAATTTTAAAGTTATCTAGAAGGTAGATGACCTTGGATAATCTCACATATATTTGGAAAATGGTGCATTGTTGATCAAGACACCAGGGCCATATACCTCTCCTGATATAATACATAAGTTTGATCTTATTGAAACAGGCATTTTCACAGGCATTTGTGTTGTGTTTGTTACATAAATAAGTAACAACCACAAAAAGAATTAATTATGATGATACTTGAACAGCTCTGCTTATGTCCTAGTTTTTATTGCTCAATAGCCAAAGCAAGTCATTTAGCCAAACCTAGAGTCAGTGAGGACATGCACATGAAAGAGGACACATAAGGAGGGAAAGCTAGTAGAGGTTACCTGGGGGAGAGTTTGTTAATCTATCCGAAATATAATTTATTCCATGAACCAAAGAAAGAAAGAAACACACACACACACACACACACACACACACACACACAGAACCAGGAGAACAGATCATCTCAAGAAGAAGCAACAGAGGATTTTCTGCCGAGTTCCGGGAGCCCCCAGACCCAGTCCTAGTCCAGGTCTGGTGAGTGTGCGGAGAGCTTCCCGCTACCCTGTGCCTGCGGGACCAGTCCCAGCCCAGGCGCAGAGTGGGCCAGACCCTCTCCCAGCCCCTTGGGCCCCCCCCACCACTCCGCAGTGCCTCCCCCACCCCGCCTGCTGAGTAGGATT
>NW_004524778.1:1776367-1791458 GCF_000260255.1 Octodon degus
GTAGAGAGCTCATGAACAAAATCCAAACTGCATGGGAAGTACTTCAAGCAATCAATAACTGGAATCTCATCTTATTAAAAAGATTTGCATGTTAAAGAAATCACAAATGATAAAACAACAACCCACAGGGTGGGAGGGAAGCTTTAGCTCATTTTCCTTCAGACAAAGAACTTATATCTACAACATATAAAGAATTAAAAAAATTCAGGCCCCCAAAATCAAAGACCCAATCCAATAATGGGCATGTGAGATGAACACACATTTCTTAGATGAAGAAATACAAATGGCAAATAAATATATGAAAAAATATTCACAATATCATTGGTCATTCAAGAGATGCAAATTGAAATAACCCCAAGATTCCATCTCATGCCAGAAAGAATGGCTATCATCAAGAAATCAACCAATAATAAATACTGGAGAGGCTGTGGGGTGAAAGGAGCCCTTTCTCATTGTGGGTGAGAGAGCAGACTGATGCAACTACTGTGAAAATCAGGGTGGGAAATCATCTTCAAAGAGCTAGGATTAGAGGTCCCATTTGATCCAGCTATTTCTCTTCTGGGTATCCTCCAAGAAGAATTAAAAACATCATATCATAGTAATTTATATGTTTATTATGTTTACAGTAGCACAATTTGTAAAAGATAAATCTTGGAAACAACCCAAATGCCCATCAACGAGGAATGGATAAAAGTTATGTGATATTTTTATACAATGGAATACTACCTTGCTACAAAGAAGGACAAACTGGGGACTCTTATAAGTAAATAGTTGCAACTTGTGGCCATACTTATAAGCAGAATAAATCAGACTCACATGCGTAGATACCATATTGTCTCTCTAGTGTGAAAAACTGAAAGTGCAGATAAGGTCTAGAATCTACAATAGATATTTGTCAAGTGGAAGGTAATTGCTTAAAAGGAAAAAGGAACTAGGAGGGGGTAAATGGAAAGGAAAGGAGAAAAAGGGAGAAAAAATGCAAGATATACTATTTGTGTGTTTTAGTTCATTGAAAGGAAGGTCCATGCTAATGCAACTGGAAAATTTGTCTGCACATATCATATACTCTGAGTAACTACTCTGAAGGTGACAATATGCAATGTATTACCTATTGTTATTCTCCTGTTATATTGTTGTGAAATTTTGTTTCCCTCCTTTTCAATTAAAAGAATAAAGGCAATTTTAAAAAGAAAAAAAAAAGAAGAAGCAACAGATAGTATAAAGACAGAAAAAAAATGAGAAAGACATACGATGATGGAATGCACTGAAAAAATGAAAGAAAATAAAGTTTTTAGTTAATGACAAGTACCAGGTAATAATGGATAATATTTGTGGAAAATTTTGTCAGTACTTTTTCTCCAAACATAAAAAATTCCTGTGGAAAATTGTTAAGGAACTTGCTTATAACTCCAGATCTCTGTGACATGCAAATGCAAAAATTTAATTCTTATCAAATTACATGTAAGATAGAGACACAACATGATTCTGACACGTGTTTCCTTGGCTTTAAATTCACTTTGAAGGACACTTTTTGTTTATGAGAAGTAATCCTGAAAACAAATAAGAAAATGAGAAACAAATGAAAACAGAACATATAATGCCCTTTCAAAGTTCTGCTTTTACTATGCAGACATGGGACAGGTATTTCTGGCCACTCTTCATTGGCTAAAACAAACCAAGACAAATCTCTTCAAGAGAGACAAAATTTTCTTACAAGAGAATCAACAATGAAATGAGAATAATTTTTCCATCTACTAGTAACAATATAGCACAGTATTTGAAGCTACTGAAATAAATAATTTAAGAAGAATGGAAACAACAAATCCAAGAAAACTCAGAAAATTACACAGTTTATCTATATTTGGAGACTGTGATAAAAGACAGGTATAATAAAAGAGTTAGGAGGAAAAGCCAGTGTTACAGAAAGATAATTGAAAAGCCATCTCTCATAAACTAAGGAGAAAATTCTTCAGGAAAAAAACCAGAATGGTCACCTATATGAATACTGTGAGAAATAAAATAAGGTAACAGACAGAGCCATACAACTTATTTGAAATGGTACCAGTGTACTGGTTGCCTAGTATTATTTTTTCTCTCCATCAAAACCCACTATTATAGAGGACAAAGAGACATCCTCTACAAAAAAGATGGAAGAATAGAAAATTAATGCATCAATCTGTTTTACATTACCTCAACAAAATATTAAGGACAAAGGACTAATGAAGAGAAGAAATTTATTTGGCTCATAGTTCAGGAATTTAGAAGTTTAAGAGTAGGCAGGCCTCTCACACATGCCTCCCCTCATTTCACAGTAGTAGGAACATAGCAAGATGTAGCCATGGGGTCTTGGAAGTGGAAATCTGGGTAAGTCAGGCTACCAGACACAGGTTGCTGTAACAACTCCCTCAGTGGAGTTCACTTTAGGAAAACAGTGCTTCTTGAGGAAAGTAGCAGCTACCTTGATCTGAGGATCCCTCAGGTCCCCATCCACCCCCAGTTAAAGTCTGTGCACTGCCTCAGCATCTCCCTGCTGAGGATCAAAGTTGCAATTCAGGAATTTTCAAGTAGCATCAAACATTCAAATCATAGGAAGGTGAGTAAAGTGGTGTCTAGGTTCCTAGAGAATAAAGAATTAGGACCAAAATTCTGACAGCAAGAGATGCATTGTGTGTCTATGAGTAACATTGCTCCTATCATATATTATGGAATATTTCTATGTTAAAAGGGTGCTTTGGCAATTATAAGTGGCATATGTTTTCTTTAATTGAGAGGTTCTTAAGCTACAATTAAGGATGATGGGAATATTTATAATGGTAACCTTTCTACATTTTTAAATGAACTTTTGATTTCATTAAGTGGTATTCACTAATTTTACACAACTCTGTAATGGCAATTTGCATCATAAAGGAAAGAACTGGAGTTTGTAAATTGGTCTGAGATTTATTTCTCTGGGTAACCACATTCTTTTCCACTTTGGAGTGATGTTCCAAAAAACTAAGGTTCAGGCTCACTGTACTAATTTATGTCCTAGGTGATTGTACTGTAATCCGTTGCTACCATTACACTGAGTAATCAAGGAGAAGTAGGAAACTTCAAACAATAATGAACAGAATGCTCTATAGTACTTAAGATGAAAGATGACCAGCTTTTCAGTTCTGTCTTGCTTCTTGCAAAACTAATTCTCACCTTTCACTTCTGTTAGCTTAAATGAGGCACATAATATTCTGTAACCATATTTCCTTCAATGATTTTATTAATCACAAATCTATAGATTTCTACCTTTCACTCATTGCTATTGACTTTTAAACTAATTTTACGTGACATAGGTCAATTTTATGTTTTATAAAGACAAATCTTGGATAAAATGTCACACTTTTTCTTTTGAGAATCAGAAAATGTCTCAAATTATATTTTTTAATCTTAGATCTATTTTTTTGTTTTTAGGACAGGGTATACTCATAGTGATCAGACTCATAGTGATCCTCCTGTTTTACAGCCTCCCAAGAGCTGAGATTATAGGAGTGTGTCCCCAGTCCCAGTCTCAATTGCCTGCTCAGCCCACTCCGGGGTCAGGGCCAACACAGTAGGCCCTGGTATAGAACTCCCAGCCCATGTGTCTGCCTAAGCAGGTCCTTAAATCTTCTGAGATATTTGGCCATCCCTGTTAATCTTAAATTAACCTCACATCAAAATTGAAAATTTAGTGATTACCTATTTTCATTGTACTGAAAAGTTTGCATGGATAAACTCTGAGACTTCCCATATTTGTAAAATGAACTTTAAAAAGCATATGCCCAAATGTACATGGTTTTAATTTGTAAGTCAATTCATTTTATTTCATTTTCTCAATATCTCTACTGAAGGATAGTAGCTGGAGTACATAAACTTCCCTGAATATAAGTTATAATTTATGGACAAATTTAAGTAGTTTACAAATCTATACATGTGAATGACGTTAGAACATAAAAGCCAGAATTTTCTAGGTGTATTCTTGGAAATACTGAATCCATGGCTTATTTTGTAAGTATTCTTTTATTTTTCTTTTTTTTTTATGTATTTGGTACAGGGTCTCACTATGTAGCTTGGACTTGTAATGATCTTCCTGTTTTCAGTATCCCCAACTGGGATTTCAGGCATTTGCCGCCACGCCCGGTCTCAGTGGCTGACTCAGCGCACCTGGGGGCAGGGCCAGAGCGGCATGTGTTGTCCGGGTTTGCACGATGGTCCCTGAGCTTGCCTCAGCAGGGGCTTAGTCCACTGAGCTGTCTTGCCGGCCCTGCTAAGTATTCTTTGCAGCAAAAAATTTTAGAAGAAAAATTGAGAAAACACATGAAAATTATTTGTTTTGCGCAGAACAAATGTAATTGGGGTAATAAATTATTGTCTGATTTGTGATTCTAGAAGCTATGGTTTCCAAGCATTATTTTTGTTCTTCAGGGCCAGCTTCTGCTCCCCTGATTTTCTACCTTTTATGACTTCTGTTTCTCCTTATTTTTCCCTTCTTAAAATTTGGTTATTTATTGATATATATATTTCTTATTTTGTGTTATATTATTTTTGTATATTATTTTATTTTCCATGCAATTTTGCTAAACATTATGTTTTATGCTTTGGTAATTCTGGGTAGATAATACTCATTTGAAAATGTGTTGTCCTTAATTTCCTGTATACAGGCAACTTCAACTTCACTTACACTCATAAATCAATAAAAAAGCTCTAATTTTCTACCAATGATAGATATTCATTTAACGTTGGAACTAGCAACCCAAAAAATAGAAGATTCCCAGATTGAATACTACTGTAGCTTCATAACATATCAATTAATATCCATTAAAATATTTTTAATTTTGTCCTCTATATTTTCTGGGAGGTTCTGTAGGAAGACATCATGAGGGATTTATAAAGGTCAAAGTGGAGTGAGAACTATTTTCTATTACTCATACATTTTCATTGGTCTGACTATTTTTTTTTACTAATGTGTAGTAATTATAAAGAAAAATGAGTGATATGATTTGTCATGTCTGTACACTGAGTAAGCATACTTTGATCATTTTCAGCCCACCACTACGCCTCATTATCTGCCCCTCCACCATTCCCTTCCTATGTGATAATCTTCCTTCTACTTTCATGCTATCCTTTATGTTTTTATCCTCAGATTCCACATACAGAACATAAGATGTAGTTGTTCTGTGTCTGGCTTATTTCACTTAACATGATCATCTCCGGTTCCATTCAGTTCCCTAAAAATGATACAATTTTTCTTCCTGAAAATTGAACATTTCTCCATTGTATATAGGCCACATTTTCTTCACTCATTCATTACTTAGTGAGGCAGTTGGCTGATTTCATTGCTTGGATACCCTGCAGCATTCTACAGAACATGTGGGTATACAGGTAATATTAGTTGGATAACTTTGATTTCCTTTAAAAATGATATATAGTTTCAATTCAGTCATCATTAAAATATCAATGGTACTCTTGAAAGAACTAGGAAAAATAATCTTAAAATTTATATGAAAGACAAAAACACAAGCTCACTTATACAATTATGATTCCAATGAGCAAACCCAGAGGTTTCATATATCCAATTCCAAAATACACTACAAAGTCAAAGTAACAAAGAACACTACCAGAAATAAAACAGATAAACCACTGGGATATAAGAGAGGACATCAAACAAGTATATATAGTTCCAATCCTGTTCTTGCCAAAGTGGCATCACCCACATTGAAGAAACTTGCTCTCTGTACCAAACCAGATTGAGAAAACTGGTCACCAACAAGTAGAGCATTAATAAGAATATCTTTCATCCTGTCTAAAAATTAATTAAAAATAAGCTAAAGCCCAAAACATAAGACTTGAAAATTTGAAACTACTAAAGAAGGGGGGGTTCACTTCAAGATATAGGCACAGGAAATGACTTCCTGAGTAGGATATCAATGCACCAGAAAATAATAGCAAGAATCAATAAACAGGATTATATCAAATTAAAAATTTCTGCACAACAAAAGAAACAGCTAAGTGGAGACAGCCTATGGAAGGTAAGAAAATTGCTGTTAACTATCCTTCTGAGAGAGGATTAATACCCAGAATATATAAAGAATTCAAATACTTAATACCACACACACACACACACACACACACACACACACAGACTCACACTTATTACACGTACACACCCATGCACAGAGATAACTCAGTCAATAGACAGGCAGATTAGCGGACAGAAGAACTTGGCACACTTCTCCAAAAACACAAATGGCGAATAATTATATAAGAAAATAGTCCACTTCTTTAGCTACTGGGGAAATGTAAATCAAAGCTACAATTAGATTCTATCTGACTCCAGAAAAAATAGCTTTCTTTAAGAATAAGGAAAGAGGAGAAAGAGATAAAAGAAGAAAAAAGAGACAGAGACTGCAATAAAGACAAAAAGGAGGAAGAGGAGGAGAAGAAAGAGAATAAGGGAAGGGAGAGAAACAGGAAGGAGAAAAAAAAGAAGCAGAAGAAAAGGGGAAAAGATGGCAAAGATGGAAGGCAGAGTTTCATGCACAGTTAGTAGAAAAGTAGTTTAGTGCAACCACGATAAAATTTAGTATAAAGGTTTCTCAAAACCTAAGAGTGAAATTATCATGGGTTGCAACTCTACCATTCTTTGATAATGTTTTCAATGTAAACATTGGTCAGGCCAACTTCCCTCGTTCCTCTTTTGGCTTAAATATAGCTTATGCCTTATGTGTAATAAGAACATGGAGGCAGACAGCTTCTGCAGAAAACTTAGGTGACTGAAGTTAGAGGCAATAGTGCTAAGCCCTGCTTCACCTGTCCTCTGGGCTATAATTTGTGCTTCTGCATCCCCTTAGAGCTCTTGCTTACTTATCTGACCTCTATGCTTGCTGATTCTAAACAGTGTATCTTAAAATTAAACATTAGGCACAAAAAATCCTAATTTTTATTTTTAAAGGGAATATAAATGGTGTTGAAAAAATAGAAATATTACAGAATTTCACTAAACAAGATAACAGGAATTCGACAATGGCTGTTGTATTGCACAATATTATCTTCAAATTAGTTGTCTAGATTACCAAGTACAGATATGCAATATTGGTAAAAAAATTATAATAAATTATAAAGGAGGAAAAAAGCATTAACTTCTCCATTCAATATCTACTGTACCTTGCAGATTTTATTTACTCTTTCTGATTCTTACACTAGAGAGATAATACAATGTTTGCACACGTGGGTCTTATTTCTTTCACTTAGTAGTATGCTCCCTAGATTCATCCATTTACCTATAAAATCCTTGAATTTATAATTTTTGTAGCTGAGTTATACTTCATTGTATAAAAATACCACAACTTTTTCATCCATTCCTCAATTCATGGGCATTTGTATTGTTTCCAAAATTTAGCTATGACAAATTGTACTGCTATGAAAATGGGTGTATATAAATCACGGTGTTATGATGTTTTCTGTTCACTTGGAAAAACACATAGGAGGCGAATAGCTGGGTTGAATTGGATTCTTAATAACAGGTTGTTGAAGAACATCCACACTGCTTTCCATAGTGGCTGTAACAGTCTGCACTCTGGCTAACAGTGGAAGGATCCTTTATCCTTGTAGTCTCTCCAGTATTTGGCATTGGTGGACTCCTTGATGGTAGCAATTTTTTTCTGGGTAAGATAGAATCTCAGTGCTTTAGTTTTCATCTCTTGAATGACCATGATGTTGAACATATTTTCATATATTGATTTGGCACTTGTATTTCATTTGTGAAGTTTATATTCATCTCAGATGCCCATTTTTGGATTGGGTCTTTGAATTTGCAGGACCTGATTTTTTTTTAATTCTTTACATGTTCTAGATAAAAGTCCTTTGTGTGAGAGACAGTTGACTATAATATTTTCCAAATTGTGTATTTTCTTTTATGCTGTTGGTGATTTATTTTGACATGCAGAAACTTTTCAAAATAATGAGATTCCCCTTTTGAATATTTGATGTATATCTTATGTAATTTGTTTTTTGTTCATGTGTTTCCACCTGCCCATCTTTAAGATTTCTACCTACTTTCTCCTTCAGAAGATGTAGTATTTCAGTTTTCTTTTCTTTCTTTTTCTTTCAGAACTGAGGATAGAACAAAGGACCTTTCCAGTCCTAGTATTACAGTTTTAATATTTAAATCTCTGATCCATTTTGGCTGAAGTTTTGTGCATGGTGATAGAAACTAGTCTAATTTTATAGCCTTTGCCATGTAGAAAGCCAGATTTCCACCATCCTTTATTAGAGAAGCTATCTTTTTCCCCAGTGGACATGGTTTTCCCCTTTCACAGAGTAAAAGTGGCTGAGTACATTTGCAGTTGTGTCTGCCACCTCTACTCTTTTCCATTCACCATTAGGTTTTTTTTGCTTGATTTTATCACAATAGCTTTGTAGTATAATTTCAAGTCAGTGCATTCATTGTTTATGAATCATTGTTTGATTTTTCAGTGTTACAATACTGCTACAATACTGAATTTGTTCATTAAATCTACAAATCTCTTGATGGAGTTCTTGGGGTCTTCATCTACAAATAATGAGAATTTCACTTCTTTTCATTTCCCGTTATTATTCCTTTATCTCTCTCTCTCTCTTGTCTAATTGCTCTGGCTAATGTTTCCAGAATTACATTAAATTGGAGTGGTGGCTGTGGACATCTTCGTCTTGCTCCTGATTGTGAACTGAAAGATTTTAGTTTCTGCCCATTTAGTATGCTGTTATCTGTTGGTGTGTCATAGATGCCTTTTATCAGGTAGAGGTAGTGTTCTCACTACCTTTCCATTTTCTGTAGGGTTTTATCATGTATGAGTTTTGGACTTTGTCAAAACACTTTTCTGCATCTATTGAGATGATCCTGTGATTTATTTCTCTGGCTCTGCTGATGTGTCGCATGACACTTTTAGATTTGTGTACGCTAAAACATCCCTGCATTACTAGGATGAATCCCATTTGGTCATGGCGTATAATCTTTATTTTTAAATTTTTTACCATAATTTTATTGAGAAACAAATAGCAATGAGACAGTTTCAAACTAAATTGGTAGGACAGTTTCAATAATTAACACATTGCATACATTCTTCCTAGTGCTTAATTACTGTACAAGATGCAGACCTGATATCCTATTTACAAACACCATTAGAAGAAATCCCTCTATTCATTAAGAGAATGTAACTGTATATCTATCCTAACCACTTTGAATACACAGATACAAAATGTACATTCATCTGTATCTCCGTTTTGGTTAAGTTCTGTTATTTGAATATTATAAGTGTGTTAACTCAGCAAAATATTCTAAAAGAGTCCAGCAGTCCATAATAGTATTGGGTCTTCCGCTTGAATGGCAATGTCAGAAATTGTTGACCTGAGTCCCCTACAGCTCAACATAACAGCATTCTTATATTTTGTTTTTATACTTTTCTGCTGGATGGTTAAGACCAAGGTAAAGCAGGACCTATGCAACAAGAGTTGTAGCTTTTGGGTCTGAGACGTTCAGTGAAATCCCCTCAGTATTTCATGGTGTATAATCTTGATGATTTCCTGCATTGTTTTTTAGTATTTTCATGAGGAAATTTTTGTCTATGTTCATTATGGAGTTTGTCCTGCAGTTCTCTTTTTCGGTTGGATGTTTTTCTTATGTTGGTATCAGAGAAATACTTGCCCATAGGAATGAGTTTGGGAGAAATGCTTTCCTTTAAATTTCATTGAAGAATTTGAGAAGACTTGGCATTAAATCTTCTTTGAGTTTCTCATAGAATTCAGCTGTGAATCCATCAGGACTTGAGCACTTCTTCGTTGGTAGGCTTTAAATTATATTTATAGTTTCGTTCACTCATAATGGTTGATTCAGAAATTTTATTTCTTGTTAATTCAGTATTGATAAATTGTAAGTATTTAGGAAGCTGTCAATTTCTTCTGTATTTCTTCATTCTGTGAGAAGATTTTGTAAGTATGTATTTTTAATTAGTTTTATTGAGAAACAAATAGCAATGAGACAATTTCAAAACAGATTAGTAGGATAGTTACAATAATTAATACATTGTATATTGTTGTTTTTGTACTTGTTATTCATAGTACAAAATGAAGACATGATATCCTGTCCAAACTCTATTTGTACAAATCTTTCTTCTCGTTGAATTAAGACAAAGTAGCTGTATATCAATCTTAACAATTTTATGTATACAGATGCAAAATGATTCTTCATTTATATCCCCTTTTTGTTCAGTTTCATCAGACATGGGTATTCCATTGCAATTTAAATATTGTAGGTGTGTGAATTGAGCACAATAATCCAAAATAGTCCAGTAGTCCATAATAGTGGATTTTCCGTAGCACTGGCAATGTTGACTTGAGCCTTTTACAGCTCAGCATATTGATATGACTTTACTTTTTGTACCTAATTTTTATACTTTTCTGGTGGACGGTTAAGATCAGGATATAGGAAGACCTATGTAACAAGAAATGTAACTTCTGTATTTGACAAGATCAGTGAAATCCCCTCAGGATTTACCCTGAATCCCTGTACCTCAGTTTGTAGATCCTTTGTCAGTGTCAGCCATAAGGATAAGTCATGGCCATTGCTTGACCAATTTTCTCTCTGAAAGCCTGAGATGTAAGTATGCACTGATGACCTGAATTTCTGTATGATCTCTGGTGTTTTCACTCTGTATTTCTTATTGCATGGATTTGATTTTTTCTCTACTATTTGATAATGTTGGCTAGGTTTTATCAATTTTATTATTTTTAAAGAACTATTTCTTTGATTCATTAATTCTGTGTATTGCATTCTGCATCTCCATTGCTTTTATTTCTGCTCTGATCTTTAGAACTTCCTGCTTTCTTTGGGCTTTAGGTTGACTTTTTTTTTATTTTCCTGGGAGCTTGAATTGCAGTATAAGATCATTTATTTGTCTTAATCTGTTTTCCTAATATGTGAATTTACTGCTATAAATTTCCCTCTTAAGACAGGTTTCATTGCATCTAACAAGTTATGGTATATTGTATCTTTATTTTCTTTTTCTTTTTTATTCAAAAAGTTTATTACTATAAAAAACAAATGGAATTTTTAGTTTTTAAGACTCTCAAAAAAGTCAGTGTGCAGGTTGATGGGAAATAAAAGCATATGATGAAGAAATTCACAAGGACAGAAAGCACATTGTATTTTATATATATACTTTTAGGAATGTTACACTCATAATCAATACTTTAAGAGAAAAGAATGGCTCTCATTTCTTAGCCACAAACGGGTCTCTAGAATATTAAGTTTTGTCAAAAGAGCATGTTTAATCCAATTGTAAATATTGTTTAATTTCTTCTTTAATTTCATCTGTGATTCATTAATTGTTCAGGAGGGTGTTATTTAATTTCCATGTATTTATGAAGTTTTTGCTGTTTCTTTTGTCATTAATTTTCAGTTTCATTGCAGTATGGTCAGATAATATGCATGGGATAAATCCAATTTCTTTGTAGTCACTTAAGCATGCTCTATATGGTAACATTTGGCCCATTTTGGAGAATGATCAGTGTGCAGCAGAGAAGAATTTTTAGTCTGATGCTGTTGGGAGGAACAGTAAGGTATATTAAGTCTGTCTCTTCACCCCTTTGGTTTAGTTCTGATATTTCTTTGCTGAATTTTTGCCTTGCTGATTTATCTGTTATCGTCAATAGGTGTCAACAGGTGTCCCTTTTTGCAATTGTTATTGCTCATTTGATTTTTTATATCAGTTAGAATTTGTCTCAAATATTTTGGTGTTCCTACATTGGGTGCATATGTATTTCTAATTATTATTTCTTCCTCTTGCAGTTTTCCACTTCCTTATATCTTTTAATCAGTTTTGGTTGGATTTCATATTGTTAGCAACTAGAATAACTACCTCTACTTTTTTTTCTCATGTATTTGGTACAGGGTCTCACTACACACCTCAGACTTGTAGTGATGCTGCTGATTTCAGCCTCCCACGAGCTGCTATTACAGGCATGCACCACAATGCCCAGTCTCAATCTGTGTCTTAGGGCATCCCATGGGCAGAGCCAGCATAGGTGGCTGGGGATTGAACCCTGGCCTCTGCATCCTGCCTAAGCAGGTGCTCTAGTCTGCTGAGCTCTCTGACTGGCCCTGCCTCTGCTTTTTTCTGGGTTCCTGTTGCATTGACTATTCTTGTCCAATCTTTGACTTTCAGTCTATGGATTTGTTTTTGAGTTCAATGTGTTTCTTGTATACAGCCTATTGTTGGATTTTCTTTTTTCTTGATCCATTCTACCATTCTGCTACTTTGGATTGCTGAATTGAGGCCATTATACATTGAAGGTTATAACTGATGGATATTGGCTTATCCTTGTCATGCTGTTTTTCTACTGTGGGTTCCCTACCTTTCCCTTCTATTTAATTGCTTGCTCTCCTTGGTGATTCCTTTCTATTGTTGTTTTTGAAGATTTTGTCTCTTTCTAGAATATCTATCAATACTCTTTGTAGGGTTCCTGTGGTGGTCATGAATTTCTTCAGTTATTATTTGTCATGGAAGTATTTTATCTCTTCATTAAATTTGATAGATAGTTTTGCAGGGAACATCAGTCTGGATTTGTAGTTGTTTTCTTCCAAGACCTGAAATACTTCATCCCAAGCTCTTCTTGATTTGATGGTCTATGATGAGAAACTTTCCATGTTTCTGATGGGCGTTCCATTGTAGTTGCTGTTTCTTTTCCCTAACAGATTTTAATATTTTGTTCTTTTACTGAATTTTTTGGGATCATGATCATTATTTGTCTAGGTGTAAATTTATTATGATTATGGGTAACTGGAACTCTGAAATTTCTTTATGCCATCATATGGTGTTCTAGATCCTGGACAACAAACTTAGTACCATACCTGATATATCTAAGAAATAAACTGTTAATTCATAAATAGATATAAATTAATTAAACTTAGTCTATTTAAAAAAGAATTTCCAGAAAAATACATATAGTTTTGTATAATTCACTTCACCTGAGATGAAAATTTTATAAACACAAAATACAGTTACCATTACTACTTGCAAGTAAGAACCATTTTTCTTATTGTTGAAGTAATATCACACAACTAACCAGATCCACCACTAAACAAACAATTATAAATACAAACAGAAGGATAACATTCTTCCTCAAAGCAATTTTTTTCTCATTATGCTACTCCCAAGGCCTTGCAACTCATGAAATCTCAGAACTTGTTGAGTCCAATGAGCATTCAATGTATCATGAAGGACACAAATCTTTCTCAATAATTATCAGAGAACATATGAAAGATACGTATTGTTTAAATACCCAAGTGACTTTTGCCTAGATTTTTTGTATTATAAAAATATTTCTTGAGTCATTTGGCAAAGAGATTGGGGAAAGTGAAGGAGATGAGGAGACAGTAGTCAACACATGTTAAGTCAACACATGTTAAATCAACATATGTTAAGTCAATACATGTTAACACATGTTATTGAGGAGAGAGAAGGCCTGCTGTGCTTTTGCTTAGAGTGACCACAGGTAAAGACAGTGTAGTGCACTTTTCAAAAAATAGAACAAAGGATTCTGAGAATTCTCACCATAAAAAGTGACCTATTTGAAGAGGTAAATACATGTAACCTGATCTAAATGCTATATGATGTCTATATTTATTAAAAAATCATAATATACATAAATATGTACCATTTTTATATTTTATGAATCAGTTAAATTAACATATTTTGGGGCTATGGACTTAGCTCACTGGTGCAGTGCTTTCTTGATAAATGCAAGATCCTGAGCTTGTTTACCTGCATAAAACAAAAGAGAAAGAAAAAAAGGCATGATTTAATTTTAATGATAATAATAAGAATACTTTCTAGAAAATATGCTGGATGACACTTAATGTTATTTAGCATCTATTTCCTTGAATTCCCTAAATCATATATAAAATATATTCTGTACACTGAATTTTCACTTAAAATATACTTGACTCAAGTCAAGAAGCCAAATACATGAGAAATAGGGGAAGCAGAAAAATTTTATCTTATATGTATAATAAATATCCATGATGACAGATAATATTTATATAACAGATTAAATAGCTTTTTCAACATCTTCATGTTACTTGGGATCTGAAACTTTAATGTAGAATTGCTTACCAAAATCCTGTAGAAATTTCAAAGCATAGATATTTAGGTAAATGTAATAATATATACTAAGATTAACGAAAATTTCTTGAGTGCCTATTCTTATTTCCAAACACCAAAAATAAAAAAAATACAAGTCCATTATCTTAACTAATTATCTTATTTTTATGAGAGTCCTCAATAATTTGGTGCATTTTTCTTTTTTAATTTTAATTTTGTTAGCACACTTCTGCAGTATGTGATTTTTCCATGCCACCCATCTTGGACAGTAGATATGTATCTATGGCACCGCTTGCTCCTGTTTATAATCCTCTTCCTCTTCACACCCACCTCCCTCCCTCTGTAAGTGGCCTTTCTCTATTTACATTCTTATTATTTTTAGCTCATGTTTTCAGACTAGAAATATCTACATTCATTCTAGATGTTTCTTAGAGGTACATGAGACATACTACATCTTCTTACTATTCTTTCCCCTCCCACAGACCCTTGTCCTGCAGTCTCCTGGACCCTTTCTGATTTGCATTATATCCAGCCCTTTGTTTTCTTATTTTCATTCTTTGTTTTGATCTTTGATAAAAGTGATAGAAACTATATGGTATTTAATTTTGTGTATCTGATTTATTCCACTCAATGTTATATTTTCCATGTGCATCCATTTTTTCGACAATGTCTCAAATTTATTCCTCTTTATATGGAGTCAAGCAATACTCCATTATATAGAGATGCTACATTGCCTTTACCAATTCATGTGTTGGTAGGCAAATGGGCTGATTCCAGGATTTAGTTATTATTAATTACACTTCTATAAACTTTGGTACTCATTTGTTTTTGCAACATAATATCTTTAGTTCATGACCTGACAGTTGCTGCTATGCTGTCTCTCAGGTAGATGGTTGTTCAAAAAGAAGGGGGTGGTGAATGAAAACAAGAGACAGGAAAAG
>NW_004524778.1:1792575-1816132 GCF_000260255.1 Octodon degus
GGGGGAAAAAGTGAATATGATGGTACCAAATTTTGTCTTAGTTACTCTTCTCTCATTTCTGGGACTAATAGCTGACACTGAAAATGAAGGAAGGGTGACACATGGCAGAGGGCAGCAGTTCACAGTGATAGAAGATGTCAAAACAGCAAGAGCAAAAAGTGGAGGAGCAGCGGAGGAAGCATGGAGCCAGAGAGCAAGCCTCTCTCCCTGTCTTATACTGCATCCATACTATATGCCCCCCTTGCATCCATAATCCCAGCATGGATTATGTTTTAATCACAAACTCTAGAAACCATTCCATGATTACATGAGGATTTGGGGAGCAACTAGACAGAAATCATAACGCTCATTTATTTAAGTGATTAATATCACTAAACTAATAAGAGATTAACTATACCATGGGCAGCTGAGCAGACTAAAGCTGATACAGGTGCAGGGACTGGGGTTCAATACCCCAGGGCCCACTGAGACAGCTGCTGAGACTGGGCATGGTGGCGCACCCCTGTAATCCCAGCGCTTGGAAGCTGAAAACAGGAGGACCGCTCGGAGTTCTATTTGTGTAGTGAGACACTGAAGTCCCTATACTAAAATACACAAAAAATTAAAAATAAATACATAACCACACCAAAGAATTTGTAAACTATATTATTACACATAAATATCACAGTATTTTGATGATAGTGCCTCATCTGCACATGAAAAAACAATCAAAAAAAGATTCTGAAAATAGTAATTCTTTTACATTGATGTAGATTATTTATTTTGAAGTTACTTTTTAAGTAATCTATCTCACATAAAATAGAATGAATATCGTGGCCAATTGTAGTGTGGCATTTCTCTGTTGGGAAAGGATTTGTAATCATGTAGAACAGCATCAAGGAGCAGGTTGGATCCTGTGTGAATTTCAAATGAGGAATTTAGTTTCAGATAGATACATGCATGTAAAGTCAGATACATGAACAGGCATACATATCACAGTATATTATGATATTATACTTATTCCTAAACAGCTCTCCTTAAAAACACCTTTCTTTAGACATTCAATACTTTTTTCATGTTTTACAGGATGACTTTTCACTGGGATGTCCAATTTTAATACAAAATCTCTCATTTGATACTAAAATTTCTGGTGTTTATTTGCATAAGTTTTGCCTGTTTTAATATTTCTACTTTTTAAATTAGCTTCTTTGATGTCTTTTATTTTTGAGATAAGGACTTGGTATGTAGTACAAGCTAGTCTTCAACTCAGTATGTATTTTAAAGAGCTTCTTGCTTCATTCTCCCAAGTGCTGGGATTACAAGTATGTGAAATGACTGGATGAGTGTCTTCTTTTAGAATGTATTTAAATTAGTATTTCCCATGAAAATAGCTATCAGATACTAACAAGATTGATTTGATATAACAAAAGTTGACAATGATAAATTTTCTACTAAGAAATTAAACTTTATTAGAAGACAATATTTCTTCACTTTCTAGCAGGCAAAAATAATTTATCTTATCCTCATTGTTGAGCAATGCTAATAAAAAGTATTGAACAAAATTCTGGATGCATGATAATTATAGATAATTATTTTTCTCTTTTCTAACATTTTCATTTTTCAAACCAAATGAAATTATTTTTACAATTCAAGTTTTCTACAACCATATGCGACTTGAAAAGAAACAAACAAACAAACAAACAAACAAACAAAAATTAAGTTCTTTGAGATAGAGATTATTTAACTTTTATTACACACAAATTGTTAGACTATGTTTTCTTTCCAGTTCACTATAATCATCTAGTAGACTGTTTCAAACCTTATTTGTGAGGGCTAGTATTAACTTATCATTCTTATATTCCTCTTCCTCACTGGATTAATAATGCAAAAGATCTAATGTAATGTCAGAAGACTTGAATTGATCAAATTGGAAATATTTTGTGGCTATTCACCAGGGTTAACCAATCCTTTTTAAAAAAAATCATGAAGGATGTTTATAAAATCAATGCAAAACAACAGAAGATTTTTAGAACGAAATTTAGAAAACAGTCTTAGAAAAATGTCAAAATAATTAGAAAAAATGCATTAAAAATAAGAGTGCATATTAATTTTAAACTTTAATTAACATTGGACAGATATTGTTTAGAATGCATGTATTATAGACTTGAAGCCCATTATGTGTCTTGGCTTTTAATGTACAATATGTTTCTTTAATGTGAACCAAATAATTAGAAGTGAGCTTTGCAGTGATTTTATATTTAATTTTCGCTAAAACATACGATGATATTCAGTGCAGTGCATCCAGCCTAAGGCAATTATTTGCCACCTGTGCCGAAATATTTAAACTACCCAGTGAATTTCTTATTTTTTAAGTTTCTGACTATATCAGTACAATTTATTATTTTTTAAAAAAGAATACAAGATAGTAATAAAAAACAGGATTAGAAATGATACAATAGGACTGGGGAGATAGCTCAGTGGAATAAGTGCTGGCCTGGCAAGCACAAAGAGCCTGAGTTCAATCCCCGTTCAAAAAAAAAAAAAGGAAAAGAAAAGAAGTGATATAATATTTCGCTAAACAAAGTAACAGGAATTCAACAATGGTTGCTGTTCCAGCCCATCTTCAACTCTACTTTGTGTATGCCTATGTGCTTGACTGTTTACATTCCACATGTCTCTTGGCACAACAACAAAAAAATTACACTGGTGTTTCCTAAAAGGTAGTTGTTAATTTAAAGTTAAGAAACTGCTACATTAGCAAATTTATACAACTTTCAAATAATTAAGCAACATGCTACCAATTAACTGAATTATGGAGGTGAAAATTGTTTAATAAAGTAATAAACTGAAAAATTCATTCAAGTAAAACTGGCATGTTGTTCAGTCAAGTAACAGATGTATATTCATTGTAATAAAATTGTAAGAATTACATAATTTCTGTAATTTAAAATGTGTATTCTTAGGTAAATTGCTCATACCCATACTAAAAGTTACCCATTATCAATAGACATTGGTGAAGTGCAAATTAAAACATAATACGATTTTATAACTTGCTGTCAGTAGCTGTTTTGTTTTTCCTTTCTTTTAAAAAAACATTTTATGTATTTGGTACAGGGTCTCACTGCAAAGCTCAGACTCATAGAGATCTTCCTGATTCCAGCCTCCCCAGCCCTGGAATTATAGGACCGCACCACCATGCCGAGACAAGGTCGCCAGCTCAGTGCACCTGGGGGTGTCATGCGGTACTGGAATGGAACCCCCATCCCTGCACTTGCCTAAGCAGGCACTTGGTCCACTAACCTATCTTACCAGCCCTTAGTGGCTTTTATTATAAGGTTTGGGCACACTAAACTTAAATTGGGGCAGGTACTCTCATAAACTGCTTGTGTGAATATATGACGACTCAACATTGGAAAAAAGTTGGCAGTGTGGTAATGTTTTTCTCATCATTTTACTTACCTTGCAGCATATGTCAGCCACATGAAACCTCCACTCTATCCCAGGAATCTATTTGAACAGGGGGAAATGGACACACATGTTATATTTTAAATTAATCCTTGTATCAGTGCTAATTATGGCCAAAACCAACTCAAATGCTCATTAATGAATAAATAAATATGTATGTAGGCTCAAAATGTAAAATATTAGCAACAAAAATGAGTGAATTGAAAAGCATAACATTATGGATGAACATTAAAATACTTATATTTAATGGGAGAATCTAGGATAAGAATTAATAATAATACACACTCTATTATCCTAGCTTTTAAATCTCAAAAAATTCAAACTAGCACATGCAGAGTGATAGAAAGCAAACAATGATTATTTGAGGATAGAATATGAGATAGTGGACACAAATAGGTAAGAGATTTATTACTTTGGAGCAGAATGGATTTCACAAAGGTGATGACAGGTAATTATCTTCATAGTAGTAACAGATTTGCAAATATACACATGCATGAAAGTTATTTAGATTTAGTTTTATTGATATTCCACTTATTCTCCAAGGAAGCTTTTTTTTTTTTTTTTTTTTTTAGACACGGTCTCACTATGCAGTTCAGGCTGCCATTGAGCTCACTTTGTAGCCCACACTGTTCTTAAACTTGAAAAGATCCTCCTGTCTCAGCCTCCTGAGTGCTAGGATTATAGGCGTACATGGTGAGGATTGCAAATTTCACTGAAGCTAGGTATTCCCCTCTTAGGTATCTTTTCAGAAGAAATGAAAACTAATACCATAGTGACATATGTGCACCTATGTTTATAGCAGTGCAATTTGTCATAGCTAAATATGGGAAACAACCCAGATGCCTATCATCTGAAAAACGGATAAAAGTGTTTTTTGTTTGGTTTGGTTTTGTTTGTGGAACCGAGGATTGAACTCAGACCCTTGTGCTTGCCAAGGAAGCGCTTATTCCACTAAGCCATTTCCCCAGCCCAAAAAATGTGGTATTTTTACACAATGGAGTATTAGTAAGATATAAAACAGTATAAATTTGAGTCTTTTGTCAATTAATGGAAGCAACTAGAGAACATACTCTTAAGTGAAATAAATCAGACACGCATGTGCAAATATCATATTGTCTCCTTAGTGTGAGAACCTGAAAGAGAAAAATGGAATGTGAACAGCACAACAGATACTGGGAAAAGGCAATGAGCTTATTCAAAATGAAACAGTTAGTAAGTTGTGGAGAAGGATGGGAGAGGGAGTGGGGGAAAAGAGATTTATCTATGTACGTAGGCAGGATGGTTTGTACAACTGTGCTGTTCACTTCTACTGGTCTATGGAAAGAAACAGTTAATGCTATAATTTGTTTTGTCTCCTTTTTAAAATTATTTGTACTTTTTCTCTTCTAACTTTCTTATACATTTCTTTCCTCAAAATTTACACGTGTATATCTGGTAATATGAATAAGTCGTTGGAAGACAACACTATGCATTACAACAAATACAGTGAAATTCATATCTGTTAAGTAAAATTCTGTATCATTTGTATATTTTTCTATTTTAATTCTAATCTGTACTCTCTTTAAAAATAAAAAAAAGCTCTGTTTTTTTCCTTTTGTTTGTTTTTAATGTAACAGTTGCTTCGACTCTTCCTGCAGGTGAAAACTTAAGGGTTTGGAAGTAAAATATGTTTTTCTTTTCTGAAATTCTTTAATCACATGATTTCTGGCTGTCCTACGATTTATTGGAAAAAAGAAGAAGGTAAAATGAAGCACTGTCTTAAATTTTCTTTGTTCTTTCACCATCTGTCTCCCATTAGGCTCTTTCAATGACAGTTCTCTCAATGTACATCAAAACTTCACTTTCACATTCCAATTCTGGGTCACTACAACCTTCTGGTCAAGATTTTAGTTTTATTGTTTTAAACATAGATCAGATATCAGATTTCTGAACCTCCAACTGCAAATGACAACATTTCAGCTTTTCAAGTGAAGGGGACCCACAGACTAGAGGTTCAAGACTGGTGTTTTAATATAGGGTATTCTGGCAATAGCCTCTTCTTTCACCTTATAAAGTAAAGCAGATCTTTATTCTGAATTTGTATGATAGGGAGCACAGGAGAGAACATTGCTGGAGAAATCCCATGGAGTATGGGATAAGTAAAATACAGAGTATGATACTTTATAAACAAAGAGATGGGGAAAAATAAAACTTCACTACTGGTTCTTTCCACTTACTATAATAATTCAATTCTAAAACCTTATATGTCATGACTCATAGTATTCAAACATTTTAGTTTGTTTTTAGTATACTTGTAATGAAAAAATTGAAATAGTGAGTAGATCCCCTCCTGTGCTTCTGACTACTTTCATGTACAGATGAGATGTAATAGCCAGATAGAAATGTTTGCTCTTTTTAATTGACTTTTAGAGTGACTTTCTCTTTTTGTATTCTTGGAAATGCATAAGATAACTTATTTAATAAATATATAGTAGTAAGTCACAAAAATTTTGATAATAAATGATCTCGCAGGTCTCTGACTTTAAGCACAGTCATGTTCGTGTTGGATGTAAAGTCCACGGAAGACAGAAAGAAGTGATCATCTTTGTTACTAGCTGCTGCTGCCTTGTGGCATTCACAGGATCTTCTATGTAAACATCACATTGTTATTGCAATGAGACTTTGCTCACCCTGCTATCTTGCCACACCCTCTAATGTATTTTTCTCCTTTATCATCTGCAATTATTTTATTTCAAAAGAAATCATGGAAAAGTTGTAAGTCTATTCTCAGATGTCAAGGAAGCCAAGGTCAAATAAACCTCAGCACTTTGACATGGATAACATAGGTCTGTTACAGTCCATCCCTCAAATTTGTCTCATAATAATTATTTTGAAACATACTTTGAATAGCCATACTAACTTAAACATGTAAAACTTAATAACATTTTATCCAAAAAAAGGTAGTTTAATTTGATAAACGATTGTTCAATATGTTATTTTTGGCTTTTTGATATTGGGAAAATGACATAGATTTATTCAAAACCATTCTTGATTTCTGATCTTTTCTTGGGCTAGAGATATCGTACTGTCACAGAAGTTTGGGTCATTGAAGCAAGCCAAAGTTGCCAGCTAACCATGCAGGAGTAAAATACCAGAGATCTGTAATATGCTCTATTTCTAAGCTATGATGTTTTGAAGATTAGGTATCATTCATGCATAAGATATTACCAATTTATAATGAGTTTAGCCATAAATCAATTCAATGTAACTCATGGATCAATTTTATATCTAATTACTTGGTACTAAAATAATTTTTAAATATCTAATATTTTCAGAAAAAAATGATACTTATGGTATTACTGCCATACTGTTCTCTACTTATTCTTTAGACTAAATAATGCAATGAATTTTTCATTTTCTTGAAAGGATACTAAGAAGCTCTAAGAAATTTAGGGACTCATTCTGTAGTCTTCTGACTGAACCTTTAATTTTTTTCTATAGTATTTCTGACATGTTACATACCTTCTCTGAGTAATTCTATTCCTGACTGCTGGGTAATAAAATAAATTAGTAAATAGGAGCAATATAGTTTAAATTAATACTATAAGTGTTCTATTCTGAGATCTTGGCATATAGAGATGTATATGTAGTAACTTCAAGAAGATATGTCTCACTATGTTCTTGAAAATCAAGTATAATAAGATTAAAAAACCAAAGGAGAAAGAAGAGATACTTTGTGGGGAAAAAAATGAAAATAAAAAACTGTGCAACATAGTAAATCGATCACTGTGCCAAGAAACGTTAATTAGGGTGTCCGGATCATTAACAATATCCATGTGATTGTGGGACCCTGTCTGGTTTTTATGGGAAAAGTTTCAGTTCTGAACTCAGCTTCCCGATAGATATGCAGAGTTTGTGAAAGGCCGGAATTCTCAGGTACTCCTTCCAGGGAGCTACTTTTTCTAAACTCAACATTTTCTTCACTCTTTATATTTGTAAGAAAAAAATATTATTTTTGCTTATAAACCTTCTTTTAGGCTCACAGATATATATCTCTGCTTAGGGTAGGGAACCTATGCTAAGTTACAGTTTAAGCAGCGCAGTTTGCTTTCATTTGTAAATATGAGAGAAAGGCTCAGATTTCTAAAGTATCTTGCTCCTCCTCTTGGCTGATGTAATGGAAACTGTTTATGCATCCTGATCACACTGAGCCAGGGACCTGCACTCTGAAGTAGATCTCTGCAATGTTTGCTGGGTCTTCAAGAGTCGTGCATTGACACTTCTTAACTCTAGTTGTCCTTCTATTTTCATGAATTACAGCTGGTCAAGTTGCCCTGTACTCTTGCTGTGGTCAGAGCCCAATAGGTTCCTAATTCATCTACTCTCTCCACAGTTCTTGAGGGTTCAGTGTTCCTTCTCTGCTCTTACAGCTATACCCTTATAGAACCCTCAATTCACAAAGGTCACACACGGGGCATTATTTTTGCTTAGTACTCAAGACTTGATCTGCCTACAGGAAAAGAATGCTTAAGTAACTTTCTAATTTAAACAGAGCAAGCAACACCATCTCTCTTCCCCTAAAAGTGTTCAGATAGAAAAAGTATTTCTTTAAGGTAGTCTGAAATCCTTTTTGTAATTTTTAAATTCATTTCATTTATTTATTTATTTATTTATTTATTGCAGAACCGGGAATTGAACTCAGGCCCTTGCACTTGCCAAGGAAGTGCTTACTCCACTGAGCCATCTCCCCGGCCCCTTTAAATTCATTTTAATGAGAACAAAAAGATAAAATAGCAATGAAACAGTTTAAGAACAGGTTAGTAGGAAAGTTTAAATAATTAATACATAGTATACTGTCTTCATATTAGTTATTCAGAGGTCAAGATGCAGACACCATATCTTGTCTAGATAATATTAGTAGAAACCTTTCTTTTCAATGAACTATGAACTAACAGAATATAGCTGTATATCTATCTTATCATATACATATATAAACAAAATTCTCCTTTATTTATATCCCCCCTTTTTGTTCTGTTTTGTCAGAGATGAGTGTCCCATTGCAATTAAAGAAGCTGTATTTGGAGAAGTCTTAAAAAGACCTTTTCATAATTGATCCAAAGATTGTAGGTGAGGACTCAAGTCATAAGAGAATCTTCCACAAGGTTCTATACATGGTTCCAGGGTAAATCCTGAGGGATTTGACTGACCTTGTCAGAGAAAAAATATTACATTTTTAGTTATATAAGTCTTGATTTAACTCGGTCTTAACCATCTAACAGAAAAAGTAACCACGAGGTATAAAAAGTAAAGCTATATTAATATGCTGAGGTATAAAAGGCTCAAGTCATGAACTTTTGACGATTGCTAGTTCTTCTGATAACCTACTACTATTATTGACTATTGAACTATATTGGATTATTTTGCTGAATTCAGGTAGTCTGAATTCTTAAACAGAAATAACCTACAATTCTGCTTCATTCAACATTTTCTTCATCTGGGAAAGTTTTTATAGTTTTATGGCCTTGTTCCTACGAAAATAACCTAGAGGAAATTAGAAGAATGGAAAGTTAGGCCTCTAGCTCTCTGTCTCCTCCTTCTTGGGACAAAGAGTTTTGTTTCATAGCAACTATGAGCTATGTTCTGTCCTCCTTCCAAGATAGTTGCTATTTTCTTTTATAGCTATGGTAAAAATTCTGATTCACACATAGCTAATGAGCTACAGAAAAACTGACCTTATGGCAGTGCTTCAATTACATATTAACTGAAAATTTTCATATTATTTGTACGTAAATTAATATAATGAATTTTTCTGTTAACAAATGTAGTTTTAGATATCTCAATGATTATACAAAGTCAAAGCTATTAGAACAAAGAATACATTACATAACCTGTTTTCTCAATGAGTCTGGAATGGGACAGAGAAGACAAATAAATAAATAGAAACTTATCTAGGTATTATAGATGCTGTAAAATTAGGTAATATAATAGCAGAATTCTTCTGACAGCATATAATCTAGTGTAGCCAGAGTACCTTTATGTCCTGGGGTGGAATGAGTATTATCTTGCAATGCTATGAGTTCTAGGACTTTATGTGCAGGTTAACAATTAAAGGATTCTCCAAGGATTGTAATAAGTGATACCAATAAGTTATAATGAGGGCAATCATTTTGATGATGGAAGAAATGGATACTTTGGAAAGGAGATTCAGATAAAGAATTTTACCAGAGCCAAGTTATTGTTGATATAGAAATACACTGAGAAGAATATGTGTGAGTATATATATATATATATATATATATGTATATATTATGCATTAGACATATATGATTTTCTTTATTAGAACATACATGTTCTAATATATGTACAAATATGTTTTTATTTGTGCAAATATGTTTTTATTTGTGTGTATATATGTATATGTGTGTATAAGAAAAACAGATCTACCAAACCCAAAATCTACAGAGAATACTATAAGATATTGAGAAGTATTAAGGAAAATAACTAAATAAGCAATGAAAAACAATCTTTCCACTGTTCTACGTCAGGCAGGATTCTGTAATTGTGTATAGATTTAGATATTGACCTTAAAATGAAAAAGGTAAAAGAACAGGAGATGGTCAGAAAAAAAGAGATAATTAACTTTCTTGCAATTAGGGATATTAGCAGAATTCAATTTGTTTAGCTTAGAGAAAGGCAGGATAAGGCTGACATGATTATAGACATGAGTCATACATAGAGTGATTAGGAGATAAATAGTTTTCCATGTCCATGGAAAATTACACAAGAGGAAATGGACTTTAATTAAGGCCTAATTTTATTTTCAGAAGTTAGTGAAAAAAATCCTTTTGAAAATTTACTACCAATAAGTTAATTTATAGCTGACTATGCTTGTGTAGGCTCTCATGAGACAATAATTTTGTCTCCATTAGCATTTGTCTATGCTGCATAGTTACTTATAAGGTTAGACTGTATTGGCAGATATGCTCATGGGTTTGTGATTTAAACAAATTTCAACCAGTATCTTGATTTGGTTTCATAAACTTGCTCTGGAAGTAATTGTAAACACTGTATCTTTGCCCTTTTAATATCAATATCTTCTCCACAAGGTATGATTTCAGTTTGGTGCAAAGAGGAAAAGGGTGTATGAAGTGTTTAGTGTTTATCTTGCTATCAAAAATAATCAGGTTTTGAAAGTATATCACTAATAAAGACAGTTTTAAATACATTTTTGCCCAATCTTATGATCTTTAGGATTTAATCTGCTTTTATGCGTTAACCCATAGTTTTAATTCTAACTCATTTTCAGTTTAAAAAATGTGTATTACTCAAGCTAAATTGGACATTTGTATAATTACTGTGATTATTGAGTGCTGAATACACGTATTAGCTGCTATATTTTTGTGTTGAGACATAATACTTGATGTCCATAAGTTCAATGAGAAATCATCTATGTGAGCTCACATTCTGGAGAGCTTTCTAGTCCATTGTCAACTGGTCTCAGAGTAGTTCAAGGAGCAGAAGGGCAGTACAGAGAAGCAACTGTCCCTGGCACAGCAGGCTGGAGGCAGAAAGCAGCAGCCTGCCTACTTGATTTTCCTCTTATATCCCATGCAGGCTGTAAGGCTCTAGCTTGGCACCACCCACATCCAGGCCAAGGCCACTCATTATCCACACTAAAGCTATGTTACATAATTTAATGGAATAACTTAGATCACACACTTAATCCAAGTTCACATACCTTAGACGAAGCTTCCTGCAGAAAGCCTCACCTATGAGTGTGTGAGGCTTTATGGGGATATCGAGACAGAAGCTATAACATACATTCATAAAAAAATGAAATCAGAATCCAAATAAAATCAATGTGTTACAATTGAAAAGTTCAAAATCTGACTGACTTTATTACCTTTCATTTATACATTGAAACTTTCTATACATATCCATAAACTTCTAATGTATGTAGAAAAACTATTCATGTAATCTAAGGTCAAGGAGAGAATTATTTTAATGTCGTTGGTTGTTGTAGTTGTAGTTGGATTCACCCCCAGCTCAGACTCATAGTGATCCTCCTATTTTCAGCTTCCCCAGTGCTGGGATTACAGGCACGCAGCACCAAGTCCATCTCGGTAGTCTTGGTGGCCTGCAGGGCACGTGGTGCCAAGAATCAAACCCCGTTTCCTGCTGTTGCTTAAGCAGTTCCTTAGTCTGCTGAGATATCTCACTGGCCCCCGATGGGAGAATTTAAACTTTATCTGTTTGAGAGAAATATATGACAGCAGTTGAGTATGTAAATTGAATTCTCTATGGTAGTATCAATGCATATTTCAATTATAATTAATTTTACACAGTGGTAAAATTTCTAGATTTCAGATGATTGTTTGCCCTTCAAATTCATACAGAACAAGTATGCAACAGGTCAATTGTTTTGTAGTGATGTCAAATAGTTTGCAGTAACAGGAAACTGGGATGCTATGGAGAAGTGGTTGATCTTTGAATGGGATGAGTTTAAAACACAACTAATTGGGACAAACATTGCATAATACAGTATATTGCGAGAAACCAGGAGACAAATATCCAGGATCATAAATATACCTGGGAGAGAACATGTGGCAAGCAGAAGTTTCTTTAAGGTTGCTGGTTAGCTTGGCTTGTAGGTTTTCCTTTCCTCTCCTCTTCTCCCTTCCCCTCCCCTTCATTCCCTTCCGTTTTCTTCTGCTCTCCTCTGCTGGGCTCCACTCTGCTTTTCTATTCTCTCTCTCTCTCTCTCTCTCTCTCTCTCTCTCTCTCTCTCATACACACACACATACACAAAATCATGTTTTGGGGGTTTCAGTTGCTTAGTTGCTTTGTTTCCTCTCTAGCATGGAATCCCATTAACATCTGTATGAGTTTTAAAAATGTAATTTAGATTGTGTCAGTGGTTGTTGATGTGAGTGAAACTGAGATGAAGAATGGATTTTTTGTAATGCTAAAAAATGTGGAGAAACTCCACATAGTAGGTAGTGTCCTAACACTGAGCTTTATCCTCATCCTTTATGGGGACAGAAAATTAAAGAAGTCGACGTTAGTATCATCTCACTTAAACTGACAGTATATGGAAGATAGAAAAAAAAATCCCAACGAGATTGTGGATTCAGATAATTTAGAACTTAAATTGATTCATTTATTTGATTATTTAGAGGTGGGAAGGACCAAGTCTTAACACTCAAGTCACTGCATATTATTTTCATTAAGAAATTTCAACTGAGCTTACAGTCATTTGCATTGAGTAAAATTGCTCCCGATTATTAGACAATGCAAATATTTTTAGGGAAAGGCAATTTGTGTCTCTAGGTATTAATTTCTCTTTTCACTCTAGTATGTGTTAGTTCAATGTGGAACTTCCCCACAATATAAGAAATATTCATGCCCGGTTGCTTTGCATTTGAGCTTGCCATCGCTTAGCTTGCTTTATTATCTGCACTCTAAATTGAGGATGATAATATTCAGGGTTCTTCCTCTTTTCATTGTGTTACATTTATTTGACTTCCCTACTTGACTATCTCATATTTAATTGAAATAGCAATTGAGCTTGAGAGTGAGAAGTAGAACTATTGTGTACTTTTCTCTATATGGAGCATTTATTTCTAGATAGACAGCTTTTCTTCCTTTGTATTTTGCTTCTACTTTCAGTTGCTGTACAAAATTAGGAAAACAGTAGATTTGATGAAAGTCTTCAAATGCTCAGGAAACTTCTTTCCACTTAAAGTTTTTTTATCCCCCAAAATTCTAAGTACTCACTCCAGTCTCATTATACAAACAAAATGTGAGTAACTTGCTATATCCTAACCGAACAATCAGACAATGATTAGAATGCAAGACATGTTAGCAGGATATCAAACTTTTCAAAGCTTCTAAAAGTTTTGACATTTCTAAAGCAAAATCTCACTGCTGCTTTACTTTTTCCACTCAAAAACAAAATTTAATATGTTTAATTTAAAATTTAGAATTTTTTTTATGTTAAAAATAACATCAGTGGTGATTCTGAAGTTTTATTTTATCATGAGTTAATACAACTTAAAGACATCTGACAGCATAGTTTATTTTGCCTTTGTCTCTTCCCTGCTTACTTTTCAACATAATTTTTAAATATTAAAAATGCAAAGACTAATTGCTTCTCAAAAATACATTTTTAAATTAAATACAGACTTTAGTGCAGCATAAAACTTAGGCAATGTCTTCCATTTATACAAAGTTTTATATCTAAGATTGGTAATGCGAATGTTTAGCATGTGCATGTATTTGTAAATATAAAAACTATTTTCAGTTCAATTTAATATATACTATGTTTATAAATATCTACATTTTTGTTACTCAACCACCATTATAATGCACATTGAGATTTTTGTACTTAAATATTTTATGCTTAAAAATTTCTCTTTTTTAATGAGAAAAAAGATAAAATACAAATAAAACAGTTTCAAAATAGGTTAGTAGGACAGTTACAATAATTAATATATTGCATAATGTTGTCTTCACAGTAGTTATTCAGAGGACAAGATGTAGATGTGACATCTTGCCTACACAATATTAGTACACACCTTTCTTCTCAATGCAGTAAGAAAAAGTAACTGTGTACTTATGCTAACTATCCTCTATATACATATATATTTTTAAAACAAAATGGTATATTATTCATACTTTTGCAAAGTCAGTAACAAGAAACACATCAATTAATATTTTTATTAAGCATAACACTTTGCTGTACAAATACAGCTTTCTTGTTGAAAATTAATGAAAGTCCATTCATGCACAAATGCAGCTCTTTAGTATTTGAAATTATTGCTTGTTTTCATTGTCTGTTTTGTCTTCCTTTGTAAAATTGTTTTCATGTTTTGGTATTGATGAGTTAGTCTAAGTGTATTACATGTTGGAAGAAAAAATAACTAAAACATTGCAAGGATTCTCATTTTTGAATGTGGACTTTTTCAAATTACTGCAAACATTATCTTTTCCTGCATGGTTTCAATTTTTAATGGATTTGAAATATTTATTAACAGCAACATAAGCCCCTGCCTGGAAAGTGTAAGGACCGGAGTTCAAATTTGAGTACCAATAAATAAATAAAAACATATTTGTTAAATGAATCAATTGCTTGAATAAATAAATTCCACTACTGGTTTGAGATTTATGGGCATAGTATGTGTGGATTATGCACCTTCTATAATCTAAACAATGTTTGTCAAAACTTCTTTTTTGTTGGTGGGGGGGCTTTACAAGGGATTGAGCCTGGTGATCCTCTAAGACTGTCTGTATCTTCATTTCTATTTCTATTTTATTTTGAGAAATATGCACAGGTTGGTGTCAGCCTCTGAAGCAGCTGAGATTATAAACATGTGCCACTTTGCTTACTTTAACCATTCATTTCTTATCACATACTTCACATATGTATGATATTTATTCCTTGTCTACTAACACTTTCATGCTAATATGTGTATGTTTTAGAAGTCTACACTGCAAAAATTAATGGAAAGTAAAATATGAAATAATACAAAACAATTAGACATAATTTAATACTTTATTTTATGTATTATTGACCCAAAAACTCCCAGTAAAAATTTTTCATATTTTTCCTCCATTAATTATATCCATTTATCCGTGCTCATTGTTTTTTTTCTTTTGAGGGAACTGGTACCAGGATAGAACTCAGGACCTTGTGCTTGCCAGGCAGGCACTTATGCCTCTGTGCTATGTCCCAGCCCTCAGCTCAGTTCACACCATTATTTAGCAGAACTTCAAGGTAAAAAACACATCCCAGTGCAACACGTTTCCAATTCCTTCTGCACATTTAAATTGTTTTCCTCTTCCCTCAAAACCTCCCCACTGTCACATTTTTGTTCTGTTGTTGTTGACTGAGAAACTGTCTGGTCTGCCATGTCTTCCTTTCTTTTCTTTCTTTTTCTTTTTCTTTTTCTTTTTTTTTTTTTTTTGTGGATCCGGGGATTGAACTCAGACCCTTGCGCTTGCCAGGCAAGCGCTTATTCTAATGAGCCATCTCCCCGGCCCCTATGTCTTCCTTTCTATGGTCACACTATTATCAGTACTTTAGTCCATGACTTTTGCTGAGATCTTCTCTGCTGCTTGCCTATCTTATAACACTTAGGGTTGTAAAACTGTGATAGTGTTGTCTTGAAGTTGTATGACCTGAGATGAGTATATTCCAATGCACCAGAACTTGTTAATGAAACAAGAAAAAAGGAGCATTTTATTTTTTCTAGTCAAACTAAAATGTTACCCTTAAAGAAACTCTAGACCAGGGAGAGGTTTCTCACCCCAGCTCAGTCATCAAATTGTAGTGAGAATATCACTTTTTGTTCCATGTTATCCTCTTTTATGTTCTCATTTTTCCCCATTGAATTGTATTGAGCAATATTCCCCTTGAAGGACAATTCTGGTAGGAGATACCTACCTCTAACTGAGTATAGAATATGCCAAAATTGTTCTATACATGGCCATTTCAAATTATATTATAATGAACAATAACATTTGTCACTCATAGAATCAGACAATTTTTTAATTTCATTCATAAAGAAGAAAAATGTGCTTACAAACTTTTGTTTTCATTTAGCCTTAGCTTAAATGCAAAAAAAAAAAAAAGACAAAACAAAAACTGGAAAACATACAAACAATTCTTCCATTATTTACAAAAACAAACATTTGTTGAATACTTAATGGTATCTGTTTCTTTTCTAAGCAAAATAATGGCCAAAAAATGAGAATATACCATAGTCTAACAGCATTTGTCTATGAACAAAGTAATCTCAAATAACATGGAAGAGATTAATGCTATGTTACACAGTGTCACTAGAGACAGCCTCAAGAACAAGGCATACTTGAAGAGATCTGAAGAAGGTATGCATATATTGCTGTAACACCACGGCTTTAACTCTCTCAGGAAGACACTAAGAAGAGGTATAGCTGAGGAAATGGAGAATGCATTTTCCCCTCCTTCTGTGTTCAGTTGTGTTTAAGACTTAGTGGTTTCCATAGTGACCTTAGTAGTTTTTCACATCTACCAAAAGTGTAGGAGGTTTGCTTTATCTCCACAATCTTGCCTATATTTATTTAAAATCATAAAACTAGATAGGATCGCCAAGAAAGTGGATATGGTCAGAGAAAAGAAAAGGCACCAAGACTGACCTGTATAAATTGTAAGTTATAAACTGGAGTTAGCAACATGGAAAAAGGGAAACAACAAAAGAACTAATGTGAAGGTCAGAAGAATTAAAGAGGCTTATAACTTTAATGCTTATCAAGGCACTGGTTGTATGGAAGTGAGCGACCAGCTGTTACAATTGCCTCTGACAAGGTAAGTAAGAGGAAAACCAATATTTATCCTCACATTTCACAACTGCATCTCATGGAGATATGGGGTGGCTCATGCCTCTAACCAGCAGTGTAGGAAGGCTGAGGCAGGAGGATCTCTAAAGTGCAAAGCTAGCCTGGGTTACAATGCGAGTTCAAAGTCAGATGGAATGACACAGTACTACCTTATCTCTATAAACAAAAGAAAATACAATTTCTTTGGAGATTTTATTTGTAATAATTGCATTATTTCACATGACTGAGATATAGGGAGAATTAAAAGAAAAATTTGTATGCAAAAAACATGGTGTACTTTACCATAAAATGTGGAAGTATTTGATACTGTTTATAGCGACAAGAATGTTCAATCAAATGTTTTTGAACATTTTAAATATTTTTTAAAGAAAATAAAAATTATGCAGCTGGGGAGATGGCTCTGTGGAATAAGTGCTTCCCTGGCAAGCGTAAAGATCTGAGTTCAATCCCTGATTCCACCTAAATAAATAAATAAATAAAATATAAACTAAAATAAAAATTAATAAAAGACCATATTAGAGTCGATATAGAATTCCACTAAATAAAATAATAGAAATTAAACAGTGGTTGTTACATTGCACATTGTTGGAATCAAATTAGCTGTTTGGGATACCAGATATAAGCATGCAAAATTGATTAAAAAATTTAAAAGAAGAAAAATATTAAAAATTAAATGTTCCTTTCAGTAGACCAGTAGATATCAGCAGTACAATTGTCCAAGAGATCCTGTGTATATACATATGTAAATAGTTCCCTTCCTTCCTTCCTTCTTCTTTCCATCCTTCCTTCTTTTCTCCTTTTCCTCATCAGAGTCAAACTATTTTGAATGTTATTCTGTATTAAGTGTCTTGAACTGAAAATAAATTCATGCTGGCATTGAAGAAGTATAGGAGAGGGCTGGCCAGATTAAAGTACTTGCTTGGGCCGAGCACAGTCTCCAGGGCCCTATCCCAGCATTCTGTGCTGGCCCTGCCCCTGAGGAGTGCTGAGAGGGCGACTGAGAAAGAGTGTGGTGGTGCACATCCATAATCCCAGCGTTTGGGAGGCTGAGAACAGGTGGATCACTACAAGTCCGACCCTGTATTAAATACATTAAAAACAAAAAGAATATGAAGAAGGATAGTAGTTAGGCTCTGATTTGAGTACCATAGATAAAAATAACTAAATGGGTGGAAAACAAAATCATAAGAAGAAATGCAGATTGGTCATGAGAATGTATTGTATTTACTTTGATTCATTGCACTTTTCAATGAAAATACAGGAAAAAATGCCTGAGAAAAAATCCAAGATAGATGTAGTCCTTGAGATTAAGTTTGGAGTGCACAGGCAAGGAAACGTGAATAGACAGTTGGGCAGGTTATGACTTTAAAAGAATCAGAATCATGGGTGCATGCATTTTCCTGTGCTGCTCTGACACTGTGGTTTAGCTGAGTTTGAATCAACACATTCCTGCCAGTATGAACCACCAATGACTCAGTACATGCTGCCAGGCAGTTAGACATATGACTTAAAGCCCTATTATTCAACAAAATGAATGATGGATTTTTACAGAGTAACAAGGGGAGAAAAACTTGGAAAGACTATTGAAGATGAATACAAATTTGTGAGGATCATGATAATCCATTTGTTTATTTTAACCAACAAAGGTAAAATAAACCATGACAGAACTGACCAACAGCAGGAACTTGAGGGATTAGAGGAGGTTCAGATAGAACACAATGTTCTTGGAAATATGAGATAAAGATTGACAACACAAGATAGGACAGAGAATATGAAGGTCAAGTTGCTGTTAAAGAAGGAGTGTGGTTGATGTAAATATTAAGCCATAGGGTGAATGGATGAAGGACAATATGATCGAATGTGAAGCAGCTTCAGGACATCTAAGTTGAGGGAACTTAAAAGAGTTTTTACATTAATGCTAAAATTATTGTTAGAATGTGTCATGAGTTCTTTGGGAGAGCTCATCTGGCAAGCGGTGCAGCTTCTTACAGCTAATGTCTGGGAAATATAGTCAGGGTCAGCTTGTGAGGATCTTTTCCTATAATTCTAACAAGGTGATGAGCAGGGATTTTATCATTTGATATAAAAAAAAGTTAAAATAGTAAAGGTTATCTATAGTGGACATGGCTTAAGTGGCTAAGTGAAAACATCTCTTCCATCATAGAAACATTAGCAAAGAAAGCAAATGGAAAATTCCTGTAAAGCATTACTTTATTAACAATAATACCTTACTTAAGTTCCCTCTCTATGGCCATCGACAGCTTCTAAAGCATTTTACCATCATTTCCTGTGAGTCTCGCAACGGCTCGGAGGCATGTGCAGGCTCCAATGGGAAAAACAACTCTGAGATGTTCAATGTCCACAACAGAAATTAACATTACTAAATACACAGCAAGCCCAGAAAAATCACGTAATTTGTGGAATAAATGTATTCCTCTTTCTCTGAAAAACTGTGCATATTTCACTCGTTTTTCCATATGTGCTTATATTTAATGATACTTCCTCCGTGGATTGTGATTTTCACTCAGATAAAATCAAATAAGATATTAGAAATACTTATAACATTATAAAACATTTCTAGGATTCAGCTTATTATCTCATGACATTTATTAAATCTCAACAAATGTTTGACACATTTATTGAAAACACATCTACAATCCAGATAAGGGTATTTATGCAGCAATGGAAAAAATATCTTTGGAAATTTTATAAAATAGTTCAAAAAATTTAGATAGCAGACAGTTCTATATTATTGCATTTTTATAACAGTATACAACATAAAGAATTTTTCATAATTATTCAAATTTTGATGGTAAGTACTTCAAATATTTTATTTTCATAATCTCACCTCAGGAAAATAGTTTCAATTTTTTTTAATAGTTTCAATTTTATCCTTTTACAAACACGCTTAAGTTTTTGTACTGTCTGGTCATATACCTCAGAATATCTTGAACACCTTCTGTTGTTCATTCAACTTTCTAAATCTATCAAAACTTCCCATTTTTCATCTGTGAAACAGAGATAACAGTGTTTTTCCTCAGGGCTATGATGAAAAAATAAAAGAGGGAGTGTGTGGAATGTTAGGAACACTCTGCCATTGTTTAGTATGCTAAATTCTATTTGCTTTGAGAATTTTATAATTTATTAGTTCCTTCAAAGTTTCAAAAATAATGTTTTCATACTTGTTTTTAATATTCAAAGCGTATGCCTAAGCATAACGTATTTCTTGATATTTAACATTCTAATGTATTCTTTTGACAAGTATTGTGATTTCAAATCAGACTTTGGAATTTGTGTTTTGTTTTCTTTTCTTTTCTAGTACATATTGTAGCTTACCTAACACATAAAATTTATTTTTCCTCTCTGTATTGTAAATATATTTTCTTCTATTTATTTGTATTTCTTTTCCTTAAGTATAATTGAATGAAATAAATGTGAGTTCAGAAAGAAAGTATATTGCTCCAGATTCACCCCAAGTTATGAATTCCTCTCCTCTCCCCTTTCCTCCCCTCCGCTCCCCTTTCTTCCCCTCCCCTCCTGTCCTCTCCTCTTCTCTCTCTGTCTCTCTCTCTCAAAATAAGATGGTGGAAAAATGCTACTATATCAGAAATCACAATAAATTTAAACAGGAATAAATTATACACTTTTAAAGAAACATGAATTTCAGTGTCCCAATTAGATTCTCCCAGAAGCAGACTATTAGATGAAGATTTGAACAAAGATGATGTCATTGCTGCTTGTGGGAACACTGCCAGGGAATTGGAGGATAGAGAATCTATCAGACAGCATATATTAAGTTGCTAGAGTAGAAGTCATGAGAAACGAGCCTAAACAGGAGCTCTGGAATTATGTCCCTAAAAAATAAAGGATTGAGTTATATTCATTAGTTGATATCCATAAAATATTAATCTAGTATCTGTATATCCATTCTGTAAAGCATATAATTAAGAGCTTTCTTTGAAGTTGAATTTGGAGAACAAAATATTTTATTTGCAGATTCAAAACAGAAACTTCCACCTTTCATTGAGATGTTATGCTGGTAGCTCAAATCTGATGATGCAACTAAAGCACAAGCTATAAAGCCTGTGCGGAGTTAGAGCACGGGCAAAGTGTAGCTCCATGGTATGTGCAATATAAGTAAATAACACAACCAAAAATACACAATTTAGAAAATGGAACATGTATACTATATCAGCAAATAGAAAATTTTGAAGCAGTAGTAACAGTTTAATGCAAAATAAGCAATGAAAAAAATAAAAATAGAATACTAAGTTATATCAAACTGAACTTTCAATGTGCTAGACTTTAAAACCCATCCAACTTTTACACATCTAATAAAAATTACCTGCCTGGCAGACACCAGGTCCCTAGTTCAGTGCCCAGTACTGCATGCCTCACTGCCCCCTGAATGCCAGGCATGCTGTGCCAGCCACTGAAACCAGATATAGTGGCGCATTCCTGTAATCCCGGTGCTGAGAAGGCTGAGACAGAAGAATCACTATGAGAATAAGGTGGGATGTGAGACCCTATATCAAATGAAAAGAGAGAGAGAGAGAAAAGAGAGAGAGAGAGAAAGAGAGAGGCATATTGGAAGTCTGTGGAATCTAGAAAAATAAATAAATATTGTCAAATAATGCTTAAAGCAACCGCAAATACAAACTAATAGATAAGGTTTTCTTGCACCAAAATTCTAAGCCAAAGTTAATGGAAATAACTTCACCCTCCTTTTAAGAAGTATGTAAAATGTTCACATTAATAAAAACACCTAACATATTTGGCCCCAGTTTATGTTTTATCCCAAGCCACTATCATTTCTGTCAAATAAAATTATAGGTAAAGTACAGGACATTAAACTGAAAGACTATGCTTCTGATTCAGTATGGCAATCGCCAGGAATTTCTTAGCAGCATTGTGTTATGATGAAGAAAGCCTATCCTCTGATTTCACTGACTGGTATCTCTGGAGTGGTTTCATCAAGATGGTTATCCGAATCTGATCTGGACCCAAGTGCTGTAATGCTCAGGACTACTTCAAGGCACGGGTGAATTAAGTCTTTACAGAAGGGTGTGTGTGTGTGTGTGTGTGTGTGTGTGCGCGCGCGCAAGATTTAATAAAACAAAAACAGGACTAGTTGTTTTACAAATTTTCTAGGTTGTGAAGGTTTGCAGAGATTGTCTGAGGTGTGGTTCGAAGCCACAGTCTGTTGATTCCATGTCAATTTAATTTACACATACATAGTAGTTCTTGAAGTGAACTGTTTGTTTGAAACAAGGAAATGTTTCTACAAAGAATAAATCACCGATGCATACAACAAAATGGAGTACTTAGCAATGAAAATGAATTCACACAAGATACTATCAGGACATAAAACAAAAACAATTCAGATAGTATTTGTGATTTTAGGTATAAAATTCTAAGGATTTTGAGATACAAACTTATCTGAAGTACTTAAGCTCAGCAGCAATGAAAGAGTTTCAAAATCACAACCTTGGAAGAGAGAAGGTGTGGATGCAGGGGTAGTAGCCAAATCCTAGGTAGATGCAGATGAGAAGCTGTCTTGAAACACGCAGTAGTAGGCACACAGAGAAGCAAGTAACCAAGGAAGCAAACAAGGGGCTGAATACTGCCTCAGTCTCTTTGTGTGTCTGTAATGAACTATTTGAGGCCATAACTCATGAACACGGATATGTACTTCAGACATTGCAGAGACTGTAAAGTCAAGATAAAAGGGCTGCCAGATTCAGTGCCTGATAAGAGCCCACTCTGTGCTTCCAAAACGATGTATGCGTGTTACTGCTTCTAGAAGGACTGGACTTTGTGTCCTTCCTGAAGAAGCAATAAAGATTAAGTGGACTTGGTCATTCCCTCCAAGGATTTTGGATGACTGGAGAATTGATATTCTGTTCCCAAGGGTTCGCCACTCGTGAGATGATCAACTTACATTTCAGTATGATAACATCAGTTCTTTGTTTCCACAACAGCAGAGAATCCCAAGATTTATCCCAACATCAGCATCAGAGCATAAAGGAATCCATTTCTTCGTCTAATTAGATCAGTTTCATGAAGCAAGGAACTAGGGAGTTTTGGAGAGTAAATTTAAAGAAGCAGAAGAAGTACAACAGTCTTATGGCAAGAAAATTAGAATTTAATTTTGCTTGAAAGCTTTGTTATTATTTCTAATTATTGTGTATTTCTTACAGTTTGGTTAAATTCTCTAATTGTGTTGATACCTGAGAAGTGTTTGAATGTGGTAATTCATGTTTTTTCCTCTCTTAGCATTATTTAATTCACTATTTAATATTCTTAATTCATTACTATATTTTTGCTTTAAGATGTTAATGAGCTAACTTTATAACCAATATATTTTAAATTTTGCATTTTCATTAATGATATACCACTTCTTACAATGTATCTGAAGTATTTATTATAAGGTCATGTCTGTTTAGTTTATATAAGTATTGTATTTGCTTCCTCCATAAGTAGAAATCTCAAAAACTAAGACACACGAAGAGAATGAAAGCTCTCACATAGGCTCAAGAATGTTCTCTTGCTCGTCTTGACCGCCTGAGGATACTGTCAGATGTCTCCTATTGAACCAGGAACCTTATCAGATGCCAAATCCGTTGATAAATTTCATCTTGGACTTCACTTTTTAAATATACTACTCATTTCATGATTTTTTTGTTAGCAGTCTGAATGGACTTACATACTGCTTGATTATTCCAGTTTCATCTAGCATAAATTCATCTCCCGGTTG
>NW_004524778.1:1817127-1831914 GCF_000260255.1 Octodon degus
AACTCAATTAGATGAAGAGATTCCAGAACAGATGATTAGATCTTGGGAACATTGTACAATATTTAATTCTTTGATATCCAGAGCTGACTGTGTCGTGGGGAAATGAGGTACAGCTGGAGATGGGTGGCTGAGCTTTGCCATGGGAGGACATGCATCGGGTCTCTCTTACCCACTTACTCTGTGCTTGGCTTCCCAGGCCCTGCAAAATAAGAAACTGTCTTCCACCATGCCCTGACTCCATGATTATCCAGGTTGGCAACCAGGGAACAAGGGCCTGAACTCTATCATACCACAAGCCAAATATACATTTCCTCTTTTAAATTGTGCATGTCTGGCGTTGTGCACTAAAACAGGAAAGCTGATCAGCACTGCTACTGTGAGAAAAGAGTCAATAAGGAAAAATTTTCAATGCTCCGATTTCTTTTGTGCACACTTGAAGCATTTATCCTGGCCATTCTGCTCTCCAGTCCTATGAATTGGATGATCTACAAGGCAAAGCTCTGCTAACGAGTGCTGTGTAATTTATAGAGATTACAGATTAAATGGGAAAGAATGTATTACACTTGGCATTGAAATGACTATAATAGATATTTAAATTGTGACAGGTATTTTATAAAGTGCTGGAGAAATTATGGGCAGTAAGATCTCTTTGGCCATCAGAGTTATCACTCTGACATGCAGTATATTCTCTATACTATATTTTAAGGATCTTTTCTGGAAGTAAATGAACTAAGTTGTAGCTACTCACAAATGACTCCAAAGGCAGAGGAAACATTTTTAGAATAATGAAGAATCAGATAATTGGAGCCGGAGAGATGGTTCAGTGGAATAAGTGTTTCTCTGGCAAGCGCAAGGGCCTGAGTTCAATACCTGGTTCAAAAAAAAAAAAAAAAAAAAAAAAAAAAAAAAAAAAAAAAAAAAAAAAAAAAAAAAAAAAAAAAAAAAAAAAAAAAAAAAAAAAAAAAGAATCAGTTAATTATAGAAAATATGAAGATTGTCTTTTGTTACCTAAAAAATGTGCAGGTTAGCACAGTGCATGTGATTGTTGGCTTAGAATTAATCATTATAATGATATCAAATAAAGAAAAACCTTTAAAATCAACAGTTGTATCTCTTCCATATTTCTTTCATCCTTCATAAAATACATCCCATAAGTGATAACTCAACTTTATCATTAACATTTTCACATCAAGATATATCAGAAGAAAATAAATATATTCCATTCAGAAGATAATTACTGAAAATCATTTCTTGCTATGTTTCTTGATTTGTATTTTCATTATAACTATATCACATCATGCCTCCAAGTCTTGTGTATTGTGATTTTCACAAATACCTGAAATTATTGCTCCTAAAGGTCTCTTGTCCTTATTAACTATATTTATGCTTCTTTATATACTAAATTATACAAATCTAATTACCTTTATCATTTTGTTTATGCCTCTTATCTGCTCTAGATTATTGGTACTTTTATAAATGTGGTTCATGAAAAATGTAATTCAATATTCCAGTTTTGCATAACAGGAAAAAATCATATCTATTATCCATGTTTAGCTATAGACTGTACTCTACTGAAATGAAACCATTGCCTTCCCAATCATTGCCAGTTTTCAAGCATTTGGCCTTTTTGTCTCTTCTCTTTCGTTGGAGCCCAGGACTCAAGTAGATTATGCTGAGTTCTGAAAACTCAGACCTGATCAATATTAACCTCTGTCTAGTCTGGAGTCTGGACTTAACCTTCCTCCTCTCTGAAACATTTAGTCTACTTTTTTTCCATTTTTACTTGGCTTCTCATCATTTCTCACAGATATTTGACGTAAGTTTAATGAACCCATCTTGAACTTCATTCAGTGCCCTGAGATACAATTTGTCTGAGCCAAAATTCTTGAATGCATTCAGTGAGCTAGCTGCTCTCCTACAATTTTTCTTGATATAGTTGATTTATTGGGTTAATCAATTTTTTCCAACAAACTGCTTTTAATCTCCACCCTCAATTACAGGGAAAATAGAAGCAAAACAACAGTTGAGGACTTCAGCTTGTTAGCTTTGTATTCCATATCTGTTCATTTTGCCCTTTCAGATACAGCTAAGATATAGCATGGCTCCTCCCCACTCTTTTAAGGTAGTGAATAAACTATAAATTTTAGGTCTTTACATATTATTTAGTATTTTCTATAAAAAGAAAAGAAATAAGGGGTGTGTGTGTGTGTGTGTGTGTGTGTGTGCAGTATGCAGAAAGATGAAAGAGACAAGAGAAAAGGAGATATTTATTTATTTTATTTATTTATTTATTTATTTTGCGGAACTGGGGATTGAACTTAGGCCCTTGAACTTGCCTGGCAAGCGCTTATTCCACTGAGCCATCTCCCCAGCCCCTAAGGAGATATTTATAATACTGAATTGGATCATATCATTCTAGAGACGGACACATTCTAAGAGCTGAAGTATAGGTCACAAAGATGTGTCTAGGAGGAGCAATTGGTATAACTTAAAATACAAAAGATGGCATGCTCAAAACCCAAGAAGACCTGATACTTGGTTTTAATTCAAGAGTAGGAAACTTTTTTCTCAGCCTGATGGTCATCAATCAGGATTAATGCCTTCTTTTAAAAGAAAAAAAAATAAATAAAAACGTCTTCCATTCTATTTAGCTCTTCAAAATTGCTTATGTTTTCCATACATTAAGGAAGAAAATCTGCTTTGCTTCTTTTTTATTAGTTAATTTTATTGAGAAACAAAAAACAATGAAACATTTTCAAAACTGATTAGTAGGAGAGTTTCAATAATTAATACATTGCATATTGTTGTTTTCATAGTGGTTATTCATAATACAATATGCAGACATAATATCCTGTCCAAGGTCAGTGAGGTTTCAGGACACAGGAGAATCTGTACTGCAACTTCCTGTAACTCAGTGATGTCCCAGATTTACTGATCAAGGAGATTATGAGGCCACAGAAAAAAGTGATCGATGATGTAGAGTGTGCCTAAGGAGAGTCACAGGGAGAGAATACATTCTCTCAGGTTTTCACAGAGAGCAAATTGGCCAAGCAATAGCTGTGACTCATCCACATGGCTGACACTGACAAAGGACCTACAAACTGTGGTACAGGGTTTCAGGGCAATTCCTGAGGGGATTTGACTGACCTTGTCAGATATAAATGTTACATTTCTTGTTATATAGATCTTTCTTTCTCTTGGTCTTAACCATTCAGTAGAAAAGTATGAAAACAAGATATAAAAAGTAAAGCCATATAAATATGCTGAGCTGTAAAAGGCTCAAGTCAACAACTACTGACATAGCCAGTCCTATGGATAGCTGCCTACTATTATGGACTACTGAACTATATTGGATTATTTTGCTGAACTGATGCTTTGTTTCTTATAGTCATGGAATTGTTAGTTTTAACAAAACAATGTGTTCACATAAGTAAACAGAATAATGTTGAAACAAATATCTGCTTATGCTGTATTTTAGTCAGGCTGAAATACAAAATTAACAACACAAACACCTAGCATTCATTTTGTGTATTAGTGACACTTCCATGTGTGTTGAACTGTCCATTTTCATTAACCTCTAGATAGGTAAGCTATAGTAGTGTAGTAAATACATTTCCTTAAATCACTTCATATTTTCAATTTTATTGTCTTATTCAAAATAATTATTTTGTTACAGTACAAAATACAAAAGTCTTTATGAAAACAAAGTGAAAGTTGTCAGAATCAATTGCTTGTTTCTCTATTTGTGATGTTTCCCTATTAACAAGTAAAGGTTTAAGAAAACCTGGGAGGTTATATAAGATTTTTATACATGATTATGTGATGGTAATTATTATAAAAGACTCTAAGAATCACAACCTTACTAATAGCTTATCACAACTTTAGAAAATTTTATAAGACATCTTCCCAGGAACTGTTAATTTTCAGATTGATACCACTGTTCCTCTTAATCAATATAGTGAAGGGTTATCGTTTAAAATATCTGATGTAATCCTCTTAAATTGTTTGTCTTTAAAATTTCCCGACTGACTCTCTTTTAATATGACTATAATTTATTACAGTATGAGCTGTACCAATGTAATACTTTCTTTACAGTGTTCTGCTATTCCTCTGGCTTTCAAAATTATTTGGACATATTTGAGGTATTTTTCTGATATTTCTTTAAACTCAGATATTAAATTCATAACTATATTTTTGTGGGATCCAATTTTACTATAAAAATCATCATCAAACTGTGTTTCTCAAAGTTCAGTAATTTCAGGAACTAATGCTTTCATTTTCATCTTATTATTACCAGGACTTTATCATTGTTATTCAGAATTAGCGTAATGGGATGATGGACCTTGTTGCTTTTCCAATATTCAGGGAAAGAAAATACACAAAGCAGGTCAACAGCACATTACATAGTGAGATCATTTTCCATTTGCTGTGCTTGCTGTCATTCCATGACCCTCTTCTAATTTAGCAGGCTTTATTGAGGGTGCACCAGTCACTTTGCTCCATTTCACCAGTTTGCAGTATTTGCCCATCATATCATGATATTTTTCCCAATTATATTTCTCTCTTTTTGGTCCTTCACTTTTTGATTTGTTTTGTTTTGCTATTAACAAGCATCCCACCACAGAAAAAGCCAATTGCTGTGCATATTTAATTTATTTGTTTGGCAAGGTGTAGGGAGTTGTGAAAAATAAATGTATATCTAGCAGTAGGAATATCCTTGTATTTCTATTGTCTAACAGTTTTGGTCTACAGCTCATGAATTATAATTCTGCTATTGCTTCTAACAAAGGTTTTTAATTAGTTTTTATTGTTATATTGTGTCTTTGTTTTTTTATTTGGGCTTTTGTGTCTATAGCCATCATTTCATTTTATATATTTTCATTACATACATGATTTTCATTTTACTGCTGTGTTTCTAGTTCAAAACTAAAAGGTTATAGTAGACTATCAAAAGAATGATAAACTTTTCAACAAGTACTGGTACTACCTGTAAGTTTACATTTGTCTCAAAAGCTTCTTTAATTACATGAATTAATTAGATTAATAAAAGTTCATTAATGAGAATGAACATATTTTGTCTCGGTTACTTTTCTCTCATTGCTGGGACAAATACCTGGCACCCAGAATTGGGAAGGAGAGGTTTATTTAGTGCATACTTGGCTGACTCCAGGAAAGAGTGGCACTTGGCAGAGGGCAGCAGTTCATGGCAGCAGAAAACTGCGAAGCAGCAAGAGCAAAAGAGGAGGTGCATGGTGGCAGCAGTGGCGGAGACAAGCTTCTCTCCCTAATACTGCACTCAGCTTATCTTTGAGTGTAGCATTTCACTGCAAAATCCCAGCAGCACTCACAGTCATAATCCCAGCATTGGACTGTGAATGAATCAGAAACTCTGGAAGCTCTGTCCATGTTCTGGAGTATTATGTGGCTCCCACCCTTCTGGAACAAGGAGCTCTGCAGCTTTTCCCTCAAAGCACAACTTTTTACTTTTGCACTTTTGAGGCTGCAAGGGGTGGAGATATGCAGCTTCCTGCGAAGCCCTCAGGAGGTCCTTTCGGTTCTGTTCCTTCTCAGCAATGGAGATCTTAGCTCTACGTTTACAGGCCACAGCTTCATTAGAGCTTCTTTTCCAGCCAAATTCACAACATTTTAAATAATCCTACTGGGTTCTTTGCTTTTGATTCTCAACATAAATCTGGCTAACAGCATCCAATAGTAGACATCTATTGCCTCAAAATTCAACTGCCTTGAAATTTCTTTTGCCACATTAATCAGTTCACTGTGGTCAAACTCAATCTCAGGCAGTTTCTAAACACAAGCAAAATTGAGTCAAACTATCTACCAAGTCATAACACACATCTTCTGGAGCCCAACAATCAATGTAGTCCTTCTTTCCAGCAGAAACCTCCAGAACTTGGTCTTTACTGGGAGGATTTCTATCGGTCTTCTGAACCCGGACTATAATCTCCCATACAGAATAGCCAAAGTTGTTCCAGTGCCTCTCTTTCAGGTAGCATCTCCAGACCTTTCCTCTATCTTCCTATAAGCTATTTCCAAAGGTTCTTGAAATACAGAGTCAGGTATAGTCACAACAACAACCCCACTTCTCAATACCAAATTCTGTCTTGGTCATTTTTCTGTTTTTGCTGGAACAAAATAACTGGCACCTAAAATTGAAGAACAAAAGGTTTATTTAGCTCACAATTTGTGGAGATTTTAGTACATACTCAGCTGACTCCAAGGAAGAGTGGTACATGGAAGAGGGCAGCAGTTCATGGCAGCAGAAGACAGGAAAAGCAGCAAGAGCAAAAATGGAGAAGCAATGGCAGCAGTGGCGGCAGAGAAAAACCTCTCTCCCTTCCTTCTATTGCATTTAGGCTATTCTTGGGCGTAGCACTCACACCAATAATCTCAGCAATGGATAAAGAGTTAATCACAAATGATAGAAGCCTGTCCCAATGACTGCATAGATACAAAATGTAACATATAGTCATCTAGATTGCAGTTCTTTTTTGTTGTTTTTACTTTTATTTTTATTTTTTTATTTGGTACAGGATTTAACTATGCAGATAGGACTCATCGTGATCCTCCTGTTTTTATACTGCCCAAGGCTGGTATTACAGGCATGCAGCACCAGAGTCTGTCTTGGGCACCAAATCAGTGAGCCAGCGTGCAGGGCCGGACCGGCATGTGGTGCCTGGGATTGAACACGGTCAATGCAATTGCCTAAGCAGGCACTTAGTCTGCTGAGCTATCTCACCAACCCTACAATTCTTTTCCTGTTAAGGTTTAAGTTTATATTTTAATTCAGAAAAACAGAAAGAGGAAACAGGCAGATAAGAGAGACAGAATGATTATTCTAAATTGTAGTCAAATTAGTTCAATTAAAGGACATATTGCCTGACTTCCAGTAGTTTGCAAACAGGAGCATGAACAAGATGGTAGCTCTAAATTTCCTGCCCCCTTGAAATGTAAATATACTCCTACAAGGGAAGATTCTTTAGCTTCAGGGAGTCCCAAACATCCTTTAAAATTCATTTGTTTTTTCCAAAAGTTTGTACTATTATTTATTTTGGCCATTGTAGATCCCTCAGAATGCAAATAATATTCTAAAATAATTTTGATAACTTTTAACAAGGATAACAAAATTCAAACAAAGTACAGGGCTGGAATTAGAGACCAAATTGAATCTTCCTCCTGAAGAAAGTTCTCATGTCCAAAATCACCAATATTAAAGCTTTTACTCATGAGCCAATTACCCTTCTGCATTGGTTTATGTCTTCTTTTTTCAGAAGTGTTTCATAGTTTTCAGGGAGCAGGTCATGCACACATTGTCAGATTTCTTCCTGAGCATTAAAATTCTATGTTGTTATGAATTTCTAAAATACAATACTGATTAGTCACTGTTAGCATAAATAAGTTTTTAAAAAATTTTTTTGGCACAAATTAGTAGTACTGAATGTGACATTATTTTGCAGAATAGTGACATGTATAAAATATATCTTAACTCTTTTGTAAAAATCTCCTTCCCCTGCTTCTTTCTTTTGGAGCACTTCTCATTTGCAAATGATCTATATCTCTATTACTTATTATCTAATTTTGATCTTTACTTATAGTTTGGATTAGCCATATAAAAGAAACTATGTAATATTCAAGCTTGTGTGTCTAATATGTTTCTCATAAAAATGTGGTCACAGGGCCAGGGAGATAGCTGAGTGGGTTAAGCGCTTGCCTGGCAAACACAAGGGCCTGAGTTCAATCCCCGGGTCCACAAAAAGAAAAAAAGCCTACATTTAAAGGGTGCTGTGGAGATTGCTCAGTGAAATAAGGGCTTCCCTGGCAAGCCCAAGGGCTTGAGTTCAATTCCCGGTTCAAAAAAAAAAAAAAAATTGGTCACAAGGTACATCCATTTTCCTGAAAATGATTTGTTTAACCTTCCTTTTTTATTTTTTATTTATTTATTTTTAATTTTAATTTTATTTTTATTTTTATTTACTTCATTTATAGAAGAATAGCAATCCACTATGTACAAATTGTACATTTTAAAAATTTATTCATTCATTTATGGAGGTATAGGCCACTTCCAATATATAGTTATTATGATTGTACTACTGCACACATATGTATGCAAGATTACTGTGATATGATGGTCTTAACTCTTTTAGGAAAATCCCTAGAAATAATATTTTACCCTAGAAAGAGTACTTTTACCAGGAAATGAAATTTCTAATTTTGCTTTTTTAAGGAATCGCCATATTGATTTTTACAACTGTTGTACTAATTTATATTCCCACCAATAATCTATAAGTATTCAATTTTGCTGACAGCATCAACAACATTTCTTACTTTTTTTTTCATAGTAACAATTATTTCTCCAGTGATATGGCATGTCAGTGTTGTTTTAATTTGTATTTATTTAATGCTTAAAGATTTTCCAACTATTCAGTGGAGTATTGCCCTTTTATATTTGTACTTCTGAGAAATATCTATTTCATTTGCTCACTTTTATTTGGGTTATTCTATTATTAGGTGTCTAATATTTTAGAATTCTTTTTATACTCTAGATATTAGTTCCTTATGTAAAGAGTAGCCGGCGAAATCTTTTCTCCTGCAGGTTGTCTCTTCACTGTAATGGTTTCCTTTGCTGTGCAGCTTTTTAAGTTGGTAGGATCTCCTTAGTGGGTTCTTAGTATTATTTCTTGTACAATTGGGATTGTCTTCAGAAAGTCCTCCTCCATCTATGAGTTTCACCTATTTTATTTTCCAACAGATTGTTTCAGTTTTACAACTTTGGTCATTAATATTTTAGTTTGGTACACAGCCAGAGATATGGGTCCAAATTCAGTCTTCTGGATGTGCATAACCAGCTTACCCAACATCAATGTTAAAGAGACTCTTTATGCTCCAGTGTGTCTGTCGCTTTGTTGAAGATCATGCAGCTGACACGTGACCTAAGTCGGATATGTGTTCTCTATTCTATGCCATGGTTCGGTATTTTCCCCCTGTATCATGCTGTTTTTATATTGGTAGCTTGGTAGTATTACTTGAAATCCAGTATGAGATGTTTCCTGCTTTGCTCTCTTACCCAGTCTCCCTTTTGCTATTCTTGTTTTTTTCTACTCCCATATGAATTGAAGGGTAGTTCTTTCTAGTTACGTGAAGAATGCTCCAGGTACTTTGATTGATATTGTACTAAAAATATAAATCCATGTTGTAAGTATGTCAGTTTTGTTATACTGTTTCTGGCTATTCAGGAAAATGTAATATCTTTCCACTTTTTGATGTCTTTTGATTTTTTTATATCTTTTTTCAGAATACCATGGCTTTCAGTATATATATATATATATATATATATATATATATATATATATATGTATATGAGCTTCATCATATTGAGATAAGGTCTTTCTGTAACTTTTTGTCATTGTTTTCATGGATGAATGATATTTGATTGTATCAAAGGATGTTTCAATATCAATTAAAATGATTATGTAATTTTTATCCTGGTTTCAGTTCATGTGATATATTACACTTCCTGATTTGCATGTGTTCAAGTGTGCTCAACCTGCCCTCATTCCTAGTATGATTTCTACTTATATACAAACTATAATATTTTTGCTGATTTTTTGCATACTGTTTGTTTCTTAGTTTGAGATTCAGGGTAATCCTAGCTTCCAGGAGTGACTTTTGTAATATTCATTTCCTTTGAAATTCATGAAAGAGTTTGAGGACTATTAGTGTTAAGTCTTTCCTTAAACCAGGCAGAGGGTGCTGCCTGTAACTCAGCCTTCAGGAAGCTAAGCAAGAGGATCTTGTGAGTATGAGGCTCTTCGGTGGGTTCAACGCCAGTATGAACTGCACTGAGAGACCTCCACTCAAAAATAATAAAATAAAATAAGCTATTTTCCCCTTAAATTCATACAGAATTTTGCAATGAATCTGTATTAATTACTCTTCTCTCATTGCTGGGACAAATACCCGACACTGAAAATGAGGGAAGGAAACTTTTTTTTAGCTAACAGTTACGGGTGGTTTCATAGTTTAAAACAGCCTGAATTAAGTAGCAAGACCTCAGAGCCTTATTTGCTCCGGAGTGAGGGTCAGTGCCTGTTTTTTCCAAACATCTCTTCTCTGCATGACACTGCGGCCCCACTCTGCAAGGTCTGGTGGAGAGGCTGCGGTGCCACCACGTCCAGGATGACCCTGTCCACACCTCAGAGAGACCACCGGCCTGGGGGGGGGCGGAGCTCTTGCTGCCAGTTTAAGGATTTCCCACTCTCTGGCCCCGCCCCTCTCACCACATTTTGCTCCTCCAGCTTTATCTGCGCCATGACTTTCCTGAGGCTTTGGGGGGGGACAACCAGACACAAATCGTAACAGAAGGCATTACAATCTAGTCTTTTATTTTTGTAGATAATATTTTTAGTTAAATCTCCACTTTTATGTCTGTTACTGTATTGTTCAAATGTTTTGTGTCTTCCTAGCTGAATTTTATTTTCACATGTATCTAGGATTTTGTTCATTATTTTTGATTTCTCCAAATTTTTAGAGTACATGTTTTTGAAGTAAATATTAGCACTTTGCTGGATTTCAGCATTGTTTAATGTGATTCCACATTTTTTTAATTTCTAGTTGCACTGATTTGTGTTTATTCTTTACTGTTTGGGTGCAATTTGCATGGGATTTATCTATACTGTTCATTTAGAAAACTAACTCAATTCATTAATTGTGTGTGTGTGTCTGTGTGTGTGTTATTAGTTCCTACTTTGATCTTTAAAATTTCCTAGGGGCCAGGGAGATGGCTCAGTGGAATAAGCACTTCCTTGGCAAGTGCAAGGATCTGAATTCAATCTGTGGATCCAACAAAAAATAAATAAATACATAAAATAAAATAAAATTTCCTTCTTTTTTTCAATATTGCATTTACTTAAAAAAAACTCACAGGTTTGAGTACCTGCTTTCAGAAAGGCCAGAAACTTTTTTTGATACACTCAAGATTTGTCCTAAGCCCTTAGTAGTTTCTTGAATAGCCAAGCAGCTAAACACCCTCTAGAAATACTACATAAGGGGAAAAAACACACAGCAATTTGCACATTTACTCTGGATTGTAGAAACAAAGTAAAGCAAACAGATCTGTGTGAATGAAGATTTGTCAGATTTAACATATCTAAAGCTCTATGAAACTAGAGTCACTATCAAATATGGTTTTATAGATATATATTTATATTTAATAAAATTTCTTGCATCAAAATTGAAAGGATGACTTTCGCGGCTGTCATTTCAAAGTACCAATAATTAAAACAGAAAATGATGAACTGCTTTGAATAGTTCTAAAGAATGGAAAATGTTTATGCTTTGAGAGGTCAAGACAATTCACTGTACAGAATGAGCAGCTTATATATTTACTATGCACAACTTTTCTTGGCTGGGGCACTTAAATTCAAATGCTCTTCCAGGACAAGAAACCACATTCACTCTTATCCCAATTCCTCTAGCTCTTTTATTTCAAGAATAAGTTTTTCTTTTAGTTGTTCATAATTTGTACATTGTAGTTGATTCAAGTGATTAAAACATGTATGACTTCTTGGTAACAAGGTGTCTTTGCCAAATTTTCAATATATATATATATATATATATATATATATATATATATATATATTCTTTTTTGATGGAACTGGGGATTGAACTCAGGCCCTTGTGCTTGCCAGGAAAGTGCTTATTCCACTGAGCCATTTCCCTGGTCCTTCAACATAAAATTTTTGAGGTCCATTCTTCCTATGAGTTCATAAAATCCTCCTAGAGAAGTGACAGGTTTCAGTGACAAAATGCAATAGCTGCTGTTATGGTTTCTGTCTAGTTGTTCCCCCAAAGCCTGATGCAGTCATGGAGGTGGGCTTCTAGAGTCTGTGACTAATTCATGATCCAATGATGGAATTATCCGGGTGAGTGCTGCACCAGCCCTGGGAAGATGGTCTGAATACCACACGAGGAAGGGAGAGGAACTTGCTGTCTGTTACAGTTTCTGCTCTTCCTTTCTCTCTGCTGTTTTGTGCTTCCATGAATGTCTGCCCTCTGCCATGTGCCAGTCTGAATTGGAAGCAGTTGAGTATAGACTGAAACCTCTACAGCCTCTGAGCTAAATAAATGTTTCCTTCACCAAATTTGGATGTTGCGTATTTTGTCCCACGATGAGAAAAAAGTAAGACAGCTTCATTCTCACCTCGTTGTCTGTCTTTTTCATGAACAGCCAGAACTAAATTATTATTTTCTGTTTCCTGTATAATGTTGATAAACAGTATTTCTTTGTCAATCAGCATGCCTCCAAATCTTTCTCATCAAAATGTTGTAGCCACAAAAGGAGAACAACTTCATTAAAAACATCAAATAAAATCTTTGGTCTATTCTTGTACTAATCTCTGTTATTAAACCAATGGATTCATCTTCATTCTCCTCAGTCAGCAGGATATTAGAACCTCCCAGCTTCATTTCATGTAAAATAACCTTACCCCAAATCTCCAAGTCAACAGAGAAATACTTGGCTAAACCACATATTTCAAGATTGTTTTCTCTTTTCAATTCATCAAATTCTTCTTTTTCATAGGACTACTTTTGTTCTCCATGGGTTTGTGCTGTTATTTAATTGATTTTTGTTGTTATTTATATTATTTCCTTCTTGTTCCTGTATTTCATGGTTTTATTCATTATTTTTTAATTAGATTTAATTTTATTTTGACAAGTAAAGGGAAAAGCAAGAACAAAAAATCAGAAAATAAGACAGAAACAAGGTAACATATAACAATTTATTTATTCTTTATATTTCATAGGCTTCATATTAAACATTAGGACACTAACAGGAGAATTTTTTATAATGACATTTCCTCTAAATGCATCAGCATTCTACTTATTCTGATGTTTAATTTTTATTATTTTGTTCAAAAAATATCCCAGTTTTATGTTTTCTTTAACACTTAATGGTTTAGAATTGTATATTTTCTTTCTCATGTAATGAGTTCCATTTTTATCTTAATTCTTCCATAATGAAGCAGAATAGTTCCTGTTATAATAATCTTCAGTTTTTTGAGGTTACACATATAATCTGCCATGATGAATATTTTATGCATGTCTAAAAAACGTGCTTTGCTTTTGCTAACTGAAGTGTTCTAAGTAATTAGCACACATTGAGTGGTAGAGTCATTGAGTCTTCTACGTCATCACTCCTTTTAAGTGTGCTTCTTCTTATAGGTGTTGGGAGAAGCACGCTGATCTTCTCATACTAATGAAGATGTTTTCTTTCACTAGTTTTGCGTCCCGGTATTGAAGCTATGTCTTCCTTATGAATTCACCCTATTATCATTGAAGTCATGTGACACAACATTATGTTCAAGCAACAATCTTTATCTGAATTTTCTATACTTTCCTAGTAGTGTAATCATGCCTCCTTTGTTTCCTAGTGTCTGTGCAGTTTACTGCTCCCATACTGCTAATCTACTTGTGATTTCATATGTACGGTTTTAATTTTAAGGTAGCATATAATTATATATTACTTTATAAGTAGATCTGCAAACATTTGTTTTTAATTGAAGTTTTTGGGTCCATAAACATGTCATTGATATCATCAGGCTTATGACTTTTATCTTGGCATTTAAATTCTAGTTAATCTCTTATTTACCCTTTTCTTCCTATATGCTCATAAATAATTTTACATTATCTATGAATTACTTATACATTTTTTCTGTGTAGTCAGTTTGCAAATACCTGTTTTGTTATTTTAATGTTTGCTCTGATTATCAGTCTATATTTTGAGAAATATTTCACTCTACATGGCTATTAAAAATAAAAACATGTACTTTCCTTTCTTTCATTCTTATTTTCACACACATATGGTTAGACATTCATGTATGACAAAATATAATTCATAACCTTTCATCCCTTTATATCATAAAGTAAATTTTAAAGAGATTGAAAGAAGATGCAAAATTCATATATTGACCCATGTAGTAAGTTTGGAGGACTTTTATGCTTTGTAATAATCTAATATTTACATATGATACGATTTTCCATCTGAATGAAATATTTCCTCCAATATTTCTGCAGTTGTTTCTTCTTAAAATAAATTAATTTTTATGCTATAAACTATATTTCCTTTCAACAAAATTTATTTAAAAGTAATATATATAAAGACTTATTTAATAAATAGTGCTGAAAATACTGGCACTGCTGATGCCAATTATTAAAATTAGAGCATATCATTCACCATGCACTGAACTCAATTAAAAATGGATCAAACATGTCAATATTAAAACAGAAACATTAAGTGTGCTGAAAGATTGAAGAGGAAAATCTCTTGTAGACATTGGTATAGGCAAAGACTTTATAAATAAAATCCCAAATATACAGTAATTATCAAAAAGCATCAACAACTAGGGTGTCATATTATTACAAAGCTTTTGCACAGCAAGAGACACCACTAACAAAATGAAGAAAAAGCGAGGGAAAAAATATTTGCCAGATATTCCTCATATGATTACTATTGAGAATATACAAAGAGCTGAAAGAAAGCAAACAAAGATAAATCAGACTACTCAAATTTAAAGACCCAATCCAAACATAGGTATCGAGATGAAGAAACACAAATTGAAAGTAAAGGTATCAGAAGATGTTGAGGGCGGAGACAACCTGCGTGGGCCCCCTTCCTGTCCCTGTGTAGGACACAAGCTTTCTTTCTCTCACTAAATATATTCTGCTTATAACCTCCAAAGAAAAATAAAAGATGTTGAGGGGCCAGCGAGA
>NW_004524778.1:1832519-1854645 GCF_000260255.1 Octodon degus
ATTGGATAAAAAAATATGGTATTCATATACAATGGAATACTACTCAACCACGAAGAAGGATACACTGGAGACTTTTATAGGTAAATGGATACAACTCAAGACCATACTCACAAGTGAAAACAACCAGAGTCACATGTGTATAAATTGTGTTGTCTTTCTAGTATGAGAAGCTAAAAGAGTAAATAAGAACCAAAATGTGCAATAGATATTTTAAAGTGGGAAGAAACCTGGGATGGGAGAATGGAAAAAAGAAGAAAAAGAAAAGCAAAAACAGAAATATTCTATCATCTATCTATCTATCTATCTATCTATCTATCTATCTATCTATCTATCTATCTGTTAAGACAATTATACTACTAATTTCAATTAGTTCATTGAAAATAAAGTTTTGTGTGTATTGTTTGGGTAATTATATGATGGCATATTGTATTCTGAGTGACTAAGTTAAAGTTAATGTTACATAACATATTAACCCTCATATTAACTTGTATTTACTTTTTAAACTTATTTTCCTTTTAGAAAAGAAAGTGTTTTTCATTCAGTTTCTCTAAAATCAAATTCTATAAAAAATAGAATAGAAACAAAAATATTGACTTTTATCTGAATTTTTTCTAGATTCAAAGCTTATTTAAAAAAAAAAAAATGGGAGAAGGGACGTGTTGCTTCCCAGGGCTAAGAGAATAAAAAGTGGTCCGTACAATGTCTAGTGTTGCTAAACCCCCTAGCATCAAGACTGGAGACAAGTGCCACACTCTGATGAAGGCCGGGAAACAGGAGTGATGGCTAGTGTGGCGAGCACTATCGGTCAGGTAGACACTTAGTCATGGGAGTGAGGGGCACGCAGTGCTCCAGCCAAAGAGTTAGTATATATTGTAAGTTTGGAGTTCCAATTTTTTTTTTTTTTCGGCACCGGGGATTGAACTCAGGCCATTGTGCTTGCCAGGCAAGCGCTTATTCTACTGAGCCATCTCCCTGGCCCCACAGGAGTTCCAATTTTGTCTTTGTTAGATATATTTATATAAGTTTCTACACTGTTAGCTTCAATATTCTGTCTTTATTGAGTGCCAGAAAGTATTATATACAACTTAAACTTAGTCTCAGACTTAACTGATTTAAATTAATATTTATTTAATGAGCTTTTAAACCAATTGTTTCTCATATTAAATATATATATGATATATTAACTTATTTCTACATATTAAAGTATACCATATTTTTCTCTTTGTTAGAAATATATTATTCTTTTAATTTCCATTTCTGTTCCTTTAGTAGGTTAAGTCCAATTTCATAATAATCATATATTTAGAATATTTTGTATTACACAATTTAGATTTTGCTTAATCTGATCAACTATCAGACTTACAAAACCAGAACCATTTTAATGTATGTAAAATACAGTATTTTGCCCAATAACTTTGTAATTAATTTATTTGTACTCTATGCATTTTGTACGTGCTGACTTTTAAATTGCATTCCATGTGACAGTGCTGTGTTCATTGGCTTTTAATTTTTGCAAGAAAACATTCTACATTATCAAATCCAAAAAAAAGGCACTACCCAAATATATTTTAGATACCTGCTAGGAAAAGTATGTGTACATGCTACATAACTAATCCAAAATACTTTGAAGAAATAAAATTATTTCAAGCCTACATAAAATGACTATGACAGGAGATATACTAACATAGAATAATACTGAAAGTTACCTTAGTAACATTCTCAAAACTCTATCCAGAAGATGTGCGCAGAGAGATACTGCAATCATATTAGTATAAATCAGTTTCATGCAATATAAGATACATCCAGTAAGTCTAGATTAATTATCTTGATTTCTTTACAGCTTCCTTCATTTGCATTATCACTAAGAATTTATGAACATTGTTCACCATTACATATTCTGCATGGCAAGAATAAATTGTAAATGTCTTGTATTTGATACATAAAGAAGGGTTTTTTCTTTTTTAAATTCATTTTAATGAGAAAGAAGATAAAATATCAATGAAATAGTTTCATTTTCTTTTCGGGGGGTCTTATGGTTTCTTTATTCAAATTCAGAAGAGTCTCAACTTCTCTTGGAGGTTAAGGAAGTCCCAAATACCATGCTCCTGAAAATTTGATCTGTTGAATAAATTCTGCTTCCCAAAACCATGTCAAGTTAAAAGCAAAAGCCATCAATGACTTCTTGTTATTAATGAATTATGGAGTAAATTTTAAAAATTAAGTTCCCATTTTTCAATTAATTTTATTGAGAAATAACTATCAATGACAAAACTAAATAAAAAAGGGGATACAAATGAAGGAATGTATCTGTATATACAAAATAAGATAGACATACAGCTACTTTCTCTTAGTTCAGTGAGAAGAAACAATTGTACTAATAGTGTTTGGACAGGATATCATGTCTGCATCTTGTACTATGAATAACTGCTACAAGGACAACAATATACAATGTATTAATTATTGAAACTGTCCTATTAATCATTTTTTTTTGTTTCTTTGTTTGTTTTGGCAGAACAGGAGTTTGAACTCAGGCCTTTGTGTTTGCCAGGCAAGCACTTATTCTACTGAGCTATCTCTCTGGCTCCAAAGAAGTAATTTTATGTTAAAATTGACTTTCTGGCTTTCTTACAGCATCTCATGTATATGCAAAATGTGGTGTTTGAGACTTTCTTGAAATGCATATCTGTATTTTCCATTCTAACCTCCTTTCAGATCACTATGTGCTGTGTGAAAATATCTCAAGTTATTGTACCTTTTAAAAGTAAAATATATAAATGTAAAATTCCCTGTATTGCCAAAAGTTTGAACTCTAAGTAATATTTCTGGGGTAGGTTGTGATTCCTACTAATCATGATCAGATTGCCTAAAAATACTTGAAGAAAATTATTAATAATTATTATTTTTAAATACACTTACCTCAAAGTATAGAGGCCTAATGAAAGCCACTACAGCTAGGTGGTCAAGATTAATATCACCAGCCACACATAAACATTGTTAGCGTATTTTAAATGCTGTGATGGAAATGAGCTTTTACTTTTATGATCTCCCTTCATAGCCTCATAAATCTTATCAAGCACGAGAAAAATTCCAGATAAAACTATACTGACACGCAACAAAATTTGAGACAAGTTTGGCCAAAGTTATCAAAAACAAGGAAAATCTATGAAATAGGTTACAGGAGTCTGAAAATCAATAATTAAACATACCGTATCTTGGATGAGATTCCGAAGTAAAAAATGAGAAGTAAAACTAAGTGAATGGAAGAAGTATGAACTTTTATTGTAAAATGGTAACCAAATTGGACCATTGTTTATAACTAAACTACTGTAGTAACATAAATTGTTTAGAGTAAAATACATGTACTCTTAATGTCCATCCCAGAGTACATGGAAACTGCATCTGTCTTTAGACCTTTTAAATTTTTTTAATTTCAATTTATTTATTTATCTATTTATTTATTTGATACAGGGTCTTACTTCCCCAATGCTGGGATTACAGGTGTGTACCACTACATCCAGTTTCAGTAGTCAACCACTGCATGTCGGGGATCCTGGAGCTTGCATTGAATGACGCACTGGGAATTGAACCCAGCAACTTGCACTTGCCAGGCAGTCACTTAGACAGTCAAGCTGTCTCCACAACCTCTAGACCTTTTTTATTAATCTAAAACTATTCTATAATAAAAATATTAATGAAATTAATAGTATTATTTGTGCAAGGTGAAGAAGTATTCCAATCTCATTTCTGTAAGATGACATTGTATATGGTATTAAGTAACCTTTAAAAAAAAGATGGAAAGACAAACTACAAAGAAAATTATATAAGAAATTTATATTTCAAGTAGGATTCTGGCATTTTTCCCATCCTAGTACACCACTATTTGAATATTCACAAAATAATCCGTTGAAGCATCCCTGCGGTTTGTTTATATAAGTCCACTTGGCTTTGTCCCATTGTTATGGTTTGTGTCTTAATGTACCCCCAAAGCCTCCTGAGGTCATGGGGTGGCCCCTGGAGTTTGTGATTGATTACTGTGGGTGTGGATGCTGCACCTGCCCTGCGCAGGGAATCGTCACTATAGAGCAAGGAGGGGAGAGAGGCTAGCGGGCTGCTTGAGCACTCCCTTCCCTGTCTTGCCTTTTGCCACTGCCACAAGAGGCTACTCTGTAGCACCATGTGCCACTCTGCCTTGGATCCAGCTGAGTATAAAGAAACTGTGAGCTAAATTAACTTTTCCTTCCTTCATTTTGAGTGTCAGGAATTTGTCCCAACAACAAGAGAGGAGTAATTGAGACACCCATATTTAAATAATTCTTCCTCTTATAGTTTCCAGTAACCAAATTTTATTTCCCTATGATGTTATATTTCGGTGTTTTATAATAATATGCTAAAGTGTTTTATGAAAAATTAATAAATACAATACTGATTTCATAATATATTATTGTACCATCTAATTTTCCATTTATCAATGCTATACTTTTGTATAATTTTGGGCTAAAACCCTTAATGATTTCCTCTGTACATCTGCTATCTTGCTGGGTTGGAATAAATTTTTAGCTATTCCATTCTGGAATAAGGCCAGTTTCAAAGTAATACTTTCCCAAAATTATGCATTGATATATATATAGTGTATCACTTTTTCTTGAATAAATAGAGTAATTTTGCATATTCCATATGAGAGATGGGTGGAATTTGTTAAAGCAATTTCATTATTGATTTTTGCTATGTTCTCTGTCATATTCTGTAGTAGACACTCTAGACAAGTCCACAGGTATCATGACTAGGTCTGTAGCTAGACGGTACCAAGTTGCTTGCACAGTTCTCCCCAGAAGGCTCTTTATCCAAGTTTTCCACAGAGCCGATCCATTGCGTCTTGCCCTCTCTCTAGGTAATTATTGTGTTCTTTGAGAAGACTTTCCATATCACCCTCTCCAAAGTACATCTCCAAGTTTTTATTTTTTAAATGTTTAACTGTTATTTATTTTCTATCCAAAATAATGCTCCCCTCTATGGTATTCTGGTTTTGATCTGAAATGCCAGCATCATGAAAATTCATATATTGATGGGTTGGCTTTCAGTGAAGCAATGTACAGGGATATGAGAGTTGGGCAGCTGATTGGATAGTAAAGGCTTTAACCCCATTAACAGAATAACCCATTGATAAATTAGTTTTCCAGGGTTTGGGGTGAAAACATAAACAGTAGGATGTGGGGCATAGTTTGATAAATAGGACACTGTGGCGAGTACTCTCAGAGGATATATTTGTTCCTGTCCCCTGTTATTATTCTCTCTTTGCTTCTCAGATGCCTGAATTCAGCATCTTTTCTTTTTTTCACCATATCTCCCCATGCTGATGTCACACAGATCCTCACACAGACCCTCAACATCTAAATGTCTACACATCTAAAACTATAACCTATGCTGCACCTTCCCCCTTTGGAAATTGCACTTCCCAGATGTTTTGTCACATTGACAGAAAGCTAGCTGATAAATGAGGTCACATTTCATATAAGATGAATTAGCTTTGCACCAACCCAAATATCTTCTGTGACAGGTGAGCTTGACTATGTCTACTTGAACAATTTGGAAGCCACCCAGGGGAGGCGTGCATGCATCTGGGGGAGGCGTGCATGCATCTGGGGGAGGCGTGTATGCACCTCAGCGTGGTGCACATGGACAGGTCACAGAGGTGTGATGTCCATATCATGTTGCCTCAGGGCGCTTCCTCCCCAGCACTACTGTGGTGTTCTGCTTCCAGATCACCATGACCTAATTGCCTGCACTCTGCCTTTTCCTGCTGTCATGATATTTTTGCTGTTGAGTTAGCCAATCATGGATTGAATTTGCAGAAACCACAAATCAAATTAAGCCTGTCCTCTTCAATTTGTGATGTCAGCTATTTTGTTCCAGTGACAGAAGATATAATACATCTTTCAATTTCAGAAAAGGATGCAAAGCCATACCATAAATCCAATTAATTATTTCAGTCATATGCCTAAGTTATTTGACTCAAAGGCTAACTTCAAAATTTGGATTTCCTCATGCTATTGAAAATTCATAGGAATATAAAATTTATTTGAAAAATATCAAGCCAAATCTATATTTTGTAAAAAAAAATCAAAATGTGATTTCTTAAGTGAGCATTCTTCAGTACATTTCTCTTTGTATAAAAAACATGAAATTTAGCTATGAGGACAAGGAATTAGAGACTGTCCTCTTATAAAATTTGGACACAAAGAATTGATTGGCACATGAATGCTAAATAAATATTTTTGAATGAATGAATAAATCCACTAGGTATTTAAAGCTATAGTGTATAAAAAGTATAAATCATTTATTAGGTAAAGGGTCATGTTATTTAATTGAGATATGTACCTTTTCATTTTTTAAATAAAGAATTGAAACTCCAAATATCTGAAATCTGCCTATAGTCACACACCTAGGAAAGCAAGTGGTTCTATAAATTCTGATATATTCATCATTGTGTCTTTTCAACAATGGAATTTTTTAGTAATTACTTAATTCTTTTTTCTCTTTTATAACTTATGATTACTGATGGCTATCCATTAGGCAATTTAATGAGTTTCACTGTATTATGCATACATAGAATGTGCTTCCTTTGGACCCTGTCGTCCTGTGCTTCTCTCCTCTTCAGCCTGGGGTCCTTCTGCTTCTCTATGCTCACTCTGCCACTTTCAGGGCTTTTATGTTTCACTTTTTCATTTAACACAATGACCTCCCACTCCACGCATTTTCTTTCCAATGACAAGGCTTATGTTTTCCTTAATGGCTGAATAGTACACAATTGTGAATATATAGCAGATTTTCTTTGTGCTTTCATTCACTGGCTAACACTGACTTATTCCATATCTTCACTAGTGTAAGCAGCGCCACAGTGAAAATGTGTGTACTGGTTCCCTTACACTATGCTGCTTTTAGATTCCTAAATTATAAGCCAATGAATATGATAGCATCTCTATCTTTTTGCTTTCTTTATTTCTTTTTATTCATTTAGTTCTGGCATTTGAACCAAGGGCTTTACACCTGTAAGTCAAGTGCTTTACTACTGAGTCATATCCTGTAGCCCTAGTTTTAGGCTTTTGAGCCTTCAAACTTGATTTCCATTATAAATGTAGTAATTTACATTCCAGGAATAGTATGAAAATTCCTGTTTATCTGCTTTCTCTGGAGCATTCATTTCTCTGATAATAGCCACTATCATTAAAATGAGGTAAAATCTTAATGTAGTTCTGGTTTGCATTTCCCTGAAGGTGCAAAATGTTTTTTGATACATCTATTGGTCATTTTATTTCTTCAGTTCTTTTCTGCATAAATAGACCTGAAATATAAAGAAAAACATGTCTTTTAGAACAATGATTCTTAAAAACAATAATATTAAAAGTTAAATGAGAAATAATCCATATCTTGGATGTTAAGACTCATGATACTAATAGGGCAGTGTGTAAATGTGAAACACAGTGATAATCACTTACTTTATGCTTGAACAACCTTTGTATTTGTGATAAAAGTTTTTCAATTTATGAAAAAGAGAAAAAACATTATTTATGATGCTACTTTTACTTTTCTGGTGATCATTGTGTTTACAAAATTTTTGTTTACCAACAACCACCTTCATATACTTTATAAAATTGATTTTTATGTTACTAATATAAATACTGGCACCAAATTCTAATTAATTGTATGAAAAACATCTTGAACACAGTTGCGGATATCATCCATAGATTAGTAATAAAACTCAATTTTGGAGTTTCCTTGTATATTAGTTGAGCTTATCTAGAGAAACAGCAGCAATAGAATATGTGTAAAACGGAATTTATGAGACACTATTAGAGTAGCAGAGGCAGAAGAATCCACAATGGACTTGACATTGAAGGTAGTTTGGGACCTTATGTGCCCAGCCAAAATGCAGGACACTGCAAAAGGATCAAGGGTACAGCAGCAGTCACACATCTAAGCCTGGACACTCACTGTACTGTTGCTCTAAAGGGAAAGACTAGAGCTCTTCCAAAACTGCAAGCAGCCTTCTTCTTGCTTCTTTCTTCCATCTAGTGTGCAGGCTTATTGTTTGGTGAGACCCACAGCCAGGGTGGATTTCGCCCCTAAGTGTACTGGCCTACATGTGAGTCATGAACAGACACAGCCAGAACTCACCAGCTAGGTGTTCTCATTGAAGTGAAGTTTAGATTTCTGTACTAACAGTCATAGAGAACTGGGTAAGCTGGAAAGCCACTTCTAAATATCTATTATGAAAATTTATTGCAAAAAAGAAAAAGTTTTTGGAACCACAGAGGTATGAAATATTTCAGTAATAAGAAGCTTAATGATGATATGGATGTAAAATTTACTTTTGTATTTTAACTTGCTTACAGAGCCTTGGATAGCTTCAATGTGATGAATGGGTAGAAATTTAAGAAAACCAAATCTGAATTTATTCCAAGATATTAAACATAAAACAAATATATACAAAACTAGCTTTTAGGTATCATCAAAAAAAGTAGAATTAATGTCACAGTTTTTAATAGCTTTCAACACAAAATTTATTTTGAGGCTTGCTTTAAGTATAAACACTGAAAATTTCAAACATGAATTTGCATACATCTGATTTGTTGTGAAAATGATATTGTTTCAAATTTCTTTTTCTTATGTTGGTGGAGGGAATATCGGAATATTTCAAAATTTAGTCTCATAGTAGACATTTATTATAATCTTTATATCTTGAACTTGAGAATTATGCTTGCTTTTCTAAGCAAAAACCATGTTGCACATCTCTGTATAGCTTGTCTTAAGATATTTTTTAACAAATCTGCTTTTAAGGATTAAACTTTGTAAGGGTCCTGGACCTATTCAGGACACCCATAGGAGTTTGCATTCTCTTGAGCCATAGTTTGAAACATTAGGTTAGTTTGGATTTTATCTATAGATAAAAATGCTTTTACAAAAACTTATTATTTAAAAAATTCACATTTTTCATATGGTCCATTCATGGTATCCCCAGCTACCTCTTTCTTGACCTGCTAATGTCTAATGTTCTAGTAAGGTGTATGAAGCATATTCTCAAACTTTACTGCTTCAATGAAATATCACCTACTAATGCCCTCAGATTTTGAACTCTATTAGCCTAATGACACACCTGTGGAATGTGTTAAAGCTCCTCTTTCTGACTTAGGAAAATAATAAAACAATGCAGAAAAGGTATTTAGTCTTTTAGAACTCATAATCAAAACATATATTTTCACCATGACACATAGACCTATGAAGATAAAATTGAAGAGCAAAACCACTTTATCCTAACTACAAAAATGCCCTTTGCCCTATGTTCTGTAACAATTTGAAGTTAAACGGAGAGCCTCAAGTTACAGTGTAAAAGAGTTCAGAACGAAAATGTTGATCACATTCTCAAATTCATAAATTCTAAATTGCAAACAATACAAAATTAATGCAATACTTTGATGAAAAAGTCCTCATTAATTTGTTAGTTTTCCCTCTTATATGTTCAGATTTTGTGTAAAGAAGTACTTAACAGGTTTACTGGAAATTTAGAAGAGAATAGCTAAGGAGATATATGAATCTTCATATATTTATATTGTGTGATAAATACATAAATTAATTAATCTTAACATAGGCTATAAGTAGAATCCTAAGAAATTTGTAAAATCTTTACTAGAATTTTCCCCTAAAAACACACAACAAATTAAACTTATTTTTATTTCTTTTACTAAATTACTAACAAAAGTCTTTTTCTTCAATTTAAAAATATTGTGCTTTGTCTATTCATTTAATTAAACAAAGCATTAAATGACCTTGGCATGCAAAGTAGGACAAGTAATCCTCTTACAGTTATAAAAACATTCATTGCTTACCTCAATTCAATCAATTGAATTTACTCACGCTACAAAAGGAACACACTATTAAGTAGAAAATAGCTTATTTTAGCATGGAAAGATTTAAAAAATGCTATGCAAGAAAGAAACATTTAATTTGTTGTAAAAGAAAAACAGAAATCATTTTTACCAACAACTACTTCAATTTTCTTTGTGATGTTAGAAAGGTCTTTTTGAAGTAACTTTTTTTCTTAATAGGATAAATACTTATCTATGTTGAGGTTAGGAAGTGCAGTGGAGTGTTATACAGAGAAAATTTATTAGCATTTTAGTTGGGGAAATGGGCTCTATATTCCTGTGAAAAGCAGCTGTAAAAGTCTAAAAGCCAACCGAGCTAGAGGAATTTCTTCCCATTACCTATGTCAAACAAGTTATAGGCATGTTCAATTGCTATTTGAATAATTTATAACTGGCTATTGTCATGATGTAATGCACCCTAAGCAATTACAGTCAGCTTTTTTCATTAGGTTTTCAGACTTAATTTCAGAAAATGAATTCATATTTACAGCTTAGAGCACCTGGTGTATGACTAAACTTTACATCAGCACAAACAATTGGGCTATTTGATGAGAGGAGCATGCTTCGGGATTCAGTCGGCGTTTTGTAACTGCGAGTGCTAATTACTTGGAGTGGTTGATTTCACACGCTGACAATACTTCTATGTATATGAACTTTGTTTGAAACTACACACAACTTGCTCTGTGTTGAATATGTTTTCAGTGTTGTTTCAATAACTTACAGTCACTTTAGAAGTGAAAAAGTCAAATTTTCCAAAATTATTTCAAAACCTAACATACAAATTTACAGATTACAATGCATTTACATACAACTCTATGGACAATAGAAGATTAGGGCGAGGGGCAGCCTGCCTCTCCCAGCCAAGGAACGCTGCTGAGGGCAAATGGGGTCCTGTCCATAGGCCATTCTCCACAAAGTAGCGCAGCTATGGGATCCCGACAGCAGTCGCTCTGGATGTCACTCCAGTGACAGACATCTCTGGACTGAAGCAGTGCAGGACATCCTGCAGCAGGAAGGAAGCTCTTAGAACATGCCGCTTTTAGAACAATGATTCCTAAAAACAATTATATTACAAGTTAAAGAAGAAATAATCCCTATCTTGGATGTTAAGACTCGTGATACTGATAAGGTATTGTGTAAATGTGAAACATAGTTATAACCACTTATTTTATATTTGAACAATGTTTGTATTGTTAATAAAATTTTCTAATTTATTATAAAATGAAAACTTTTTTTTTGTATTTTAGGACAGGGTCTACAGGGTCTCACTGCATAGAAGAGACTCGTGGTGATTCTCCTGTTTACAGCCTGCCAAGTGCTGGAATTACAGGCATGCGCTACCATGCCCAGTCTCAATAGCCATCTCAGCATGCCCCGGGGCTGAGGCTGGCACTGCAGTCCTGGGAATTGAACTCCCGGCCCCTTCTTCTGCCTAAGCAGGTGCGTTAATCTGCTGAGCTATTTGGCTGGCCCTTGAGAATATTATTTATGATGCTACTCTTACCGTTCAGGTGATCATGGTGTTTATTTATACTTACCAACAACAATCTTCACATAGTTTTAAAAATTGATTTATATGTTATTAATATAAATACTGGCACCAAATTCTAATTAATCTTATGAAAAATGTCTTGAACACAGTTACTACAGGACTATACTATTTGTACAATCATTCTTTGTCTCAGAAAGTTGACATACTAAGCAAATTCTGCAGAAATATTTGGGATCTACAAGTGAAAAAAGAAATGACGAAGGGCAGTCAAGACTGTGCATGGACTTGTACACTATGATTTCATAATAGATAGATAGATAGACAGACAGATAGAAAGACAGACAGACAGACAGACAGACAGACAGACAGGCAGGCAGACAGACAGACAGACAGACAGACAGGCAGGCAGGCAGGCAGGCAGACAGACAGACAGACAGACAGACAGACAGACAGACAGACAGACAGATAAATGGAACAGTTAAAACCACCAGAGGGAATAAGAAAAAAGTATTGTGAAGAAAATTTCATTTGAGCTTAAAATGACAATTAAATCAGATGACTACGAAGAGTTTCCTACACAGAGGTTAAAGTATGAACAAAATTTTAGGCAAAAAAGAATGAAAAAGTTTTTGCTTCTCCAAATATTCCCTTTCTCTCTCCCTCCCTTCCTCCCCTTTGCATTTCTTCCTGCCTTCCTTCCTGCCTGCCTTCCACCTTCTTCTCTTACTTTTTCCCTCATCTATAGGTTTTCTTTCTTTCTTTCTTTCTTTCTTTCTTTCTTTCTTTCTTCCTTTCTTCTTCCTGCCTCCCTTCCTGCCTGCCTTCCACCTCCTTCTCTTAATTTCTCCCCCATCTATAGGTCTTTCTTTCTTTCTTTCTTTCTTTCTTTCTTTCTTTCTTTCTTTCTTTCTTTCTTTTCTTTTCTTTCTTCTCTCTCTCTCTCTCTTTCTCTTTCTCTTTCCTTTTCCTTTTTTGTTGCTTCCTCTTGCCTTTAAGTAAATAATAATAGTTGAAACATACAGAAAATATGTTAAAATTATTAAGACTATAAAGTAAATTAAGGAGATACTTTAAAGGCTGGAAGGATATTTCAATATGTTTTTACTTTATTAGGTAATGTGATTCTTGAATAATTTTTTAGGAGACTCATGTGATTATTACCTCTGTTCATTGTGGAAAGTATTGTACAAAAGATAAATAAAAAGCTGAGATTTTTCTTTGGTGACTAATTCAGGATAAGAATGGGATGCTAACAGGATAAGATAAATGAAGGGAAACATAAAGTCAAAGTTAGATGGTTTTAATCCTGACTGAGAGAAAATTGTCACACCATTTGTAGAAGTTAAAAAATAACAAAAGAGATGCAGTTTAGGGCACATCAATACAAATTATTTCACATTGAAGCATTTTGATACATGCCTAGAAAACAAGGGTAAGGAGAGAGTAAGATTTCATTTATGCGATTTAGAGTTACCAAGACCAAAATATCTGAACTTCATGAATAAAACTTTATAAAGAGGAGGATACAATAGGATACATTTTACTCTCATTTGTTCTGTGCTAGGCATTGTATCATCAGAATCCCAGTCAAAAGTCTTCTTGAGCTGGGAAGATGGTGAGGTGGTTAGCAGCAACAGCTCATCCTCTTCAAAATTCTGATCCCAGACACTAGAAAGTAACAACTTGGGGAAGAACAAAAGGAGGGAGTGGATTCCTGGGACTCAGGAAAGAAACATTAGAGCCTCCAGATACACTGAAATAAGCAGACCACAAGGCAGAGATAGGCAGGGCTGAAGGTACTTGCTCCCAGGCTCCTGGCTTGTGGCCTGGGAAAGGAAGATCAGAGCCACAGTCATGAGAGGGCCCGTCAGGAGGCTTTTAGGCAGAAATACATCAGTGGAATGGAGCAACGGATGCTGTGTGCCGCTGTGTCTGCTACTGAGAGTTCTTGTTCAGAACCCGTTTTAAGGAAAGGCCAGCTAAAGTGGCTTCATCTCAAAGCTCCAGTGTTAAACTCCCACTGTGATGGGGCAAGGGACAACCGTGGGAGCTGTCTACGGAGGGACAGAACCAGGGTCCTGAGGGCGAGAGACACCCAGAATATTGCAAGCTATGTCACATGCTTCAGCCCCACGACCAGAGAACAGATTCAACATGAAATCACACTGAATTAAAAGCCCCAGAATCAGCATTCAGCCTTGAACCTACTGCCCGTTCTCCAATGTCTATCCGGGCAGATCTAGGTTTTGACTGTCTCCTTTGTCTGTCATGAAAAGTGGAGCCACACCTTGCACTAATACTACAAAATTATACACCTAGAAGTTAACCCGTGGCCTGACATTGCAGATAAGTTTTCTTATTCTTTGCTTTTACCTTTGTTCATTTTTTTATTGTTTCTATGTGTAAATATCATGGTATTTTGTATTGCTGTATTTTTATTTATTTTTTCTTTTCTTTTGTGTTCCACATTAATTTCCTGAGACTGGGGTAATCTTCTTTTGTCCTTTAGCATTGCTTCTCATCTCATTTTCTTCTTCTGTATAAGTTTATTTTTTCCCTTTAAAACACACACACACACACACACACACACACACACACACACACATTTGTCCTCTTAGTGTAAAATCAGTGTAATGGGTAGATATTTACTGTATGTAATCTTCAGATTCAATCTATATTTTGTTGTGTGATTATAACTCTTTGAACCTACGGTAAAAAGTGGCATAACATTACTTATCATAATTTGTCATTTCTTCAGTCTGTGCTTGATGATACTATTATAACTGACTGCACTACGTTATCAAGGAGACCTAACTGATGTTATCAGCTGATCTTCCCTGTACGTGAATACCTAGACTGCATGTGGATCATATGCAGACTGTAGCAATACTATAGTCCAATGCCAAAGAAATGGGTGCTAGACAAATAGGCTGCAAACTTTCATCCCTACTAGTCAGAAGAGGCAGGACCCTAATGAAAACCCCAAGGGCAAAAGCCAGCTGTGTCTAGAAGACATCTCTGAAAAGTAGTTATTACTAAAGAGGTCTTGATGTTAGTAATAAGTCTATATATTATAAGGAAATTCATAAGCCTTAGTGCAGAAAATAAATATAAAAAGTAGAAAATGAGAAACATGAAATATGTAAACCCATATCCAAAATTCAAGCAAATCAAATCCAGCGGGCATTGAAGTGAGGCAATCAAAAGCCATCCAACTGACTTATCAGAAATGGTAGCAGCAGACATTCCAATACAGGTGAATAAGTCTCCTGACATAGCCCAACAGAAATAATTATATGGACAATTAGAGTAATGATGGCCATATAAAGGAAATAGTAAATGAATCTAGTGTAGGTACAGATTTGAAAAAAGAGAGATTTAAGAAAAACATGGAAACCATGAATATTCAACACAGAAAGGAACTAGATTCCATGAAACAGACTCAAATAGAAATCCAGATTAAAAATTCTATTGAACAGAAGCTGGGGAGATGGATCAGTAGAATAAGCACTTCCCTGGCAAGCAGAAGGGTCTGAGTTCAATCCCTGGTTATGCCAAAAAAAAAATCTATTAAACAAATATACAGCAGAGATGAGTACTGTGAAGAAAGAGTAGCAGAACAAGAAAGGTCATGGTTGGTGGCCAATAAAGGAAAGTTTTCCTAAAATATCAAGAGACCCTGAAAAATTTATCCAATCACTGTTGGGTGATTCAAAAAAAGATTAATTTAAGATTGGAAATAAAAATTCAGAAGATAATTTGAAGGGCATGAAGGTCCTGCTCATAGAAGTAGCTGCAGAAAACTTTTCAAGTATACGAAAACAATTTGAGGTACAGACAAATGACACATACAGAACTACAAACAGCCATTATTAGAAGAAAAAAAATCATGCCAAGACATATGATAATCAAGATACTAGAAATTCTACAAACAAATAAAACAGTGTCATTTAGAGAAAAGAAGCAAGTTATATATAAAGAAAAGCCCATCAGAATCACTACAGACTTTTCAACACAAATCCATAAGGATATGTTCAAGTATTTCACACCCTAAAAGAAAACATATTACAACCCAGATTGATGGAACAACAAAATTATTTTTCAAAATTAATAGATACATCAGATATTTTCTTAAAGAGAACATCTGAAGGAATACACAACTACCAAACCAGCACTTTAGTAAGTTCTGAAGAATGGAAAAATACATTGAAGACAATTGAAACAATCTTAATTGTATGCATTTACTAGGCAAGGCAAGTAATTAAATAGAAGGAAAATAAAGGGATCCAGTAACAAAAAAATAACATAATGACAAGGATAAGTCAGTAACTATGTTATAACCATTAATGTGAAAGCTCTCAGTTCACCAATCAGGTCTATGGCCATTCCACATAAATGGCACCACCTTAAGTGTCCCTGATCTTCTCAACTCACCAATCTAAAGAACCACATTGGCAGAATGGATCAAGAAACAAGATCTGGTAATATGTTGCATATAAGAAACTCATTTACCTCAAAAACAAATTCATAGACTGAAATTTGAAGGATAGAAAATACTCCATAAAACAAAAATTTGGGCAAAAGTAGAGGTAGCTATTCTGTTTGATGAAAAAGTAGATTCCATGCCAAGGCTGATCAGAAATGACATAGAATATATATATATATTTAAATATACATATTTAACGATGCAAGAGAGACAGATAACAATCATAAACATATAGGGACCAAATAATTCTGGCACACGTAACTATGTAGAACAAACATTAATGGCTATGAAAAATCACATAGCAAATCACATAGCACGAACATAACTGTGACAGAGAACCTCAACACCCTACAGTCACAAAGAGATCAGGTAACCAGAAAAAAATTCAACGAAGAAACACCAGAGTTGAACTATTTTTAAAAGTATTTCTGGGCCTCAAGCTTCACTTTGTCCATTTTTGTCTTTTTTGTGTATTTTTTCCCCAGAAAGAGAGAGTCATGCTCTAATAGCCATTATTTTCCATTCCCAAGGGGTAACTTGCTATCTTTGAACCATGGAGGAGTCTACACCACAAACATAAGTTTCTTCAACTTCCTTTGCACGTTTTGCTTGCACATAAAACTTTTACCAATAAGGAAAAAAGCAGATTACTGGGTGACTCTGCTGGCTTACAGCTGGATGTATTCCAACATGTCATACACTGAAAGGAAGAGAAGAATGTTTCTGGATTATCACAGCCCTACTGCTATTGCTATAATGGAGGTCAGGCCTGGTCAGAAAACATGAGCTATTGAGTGAGTGACAGGATAGCGGTCACTCGCTTCCTGCACGCTCCCCTCTTTATCTGTTTTGAGGACGCAATGAGGTGAGTAGCCCTCCTCGGCCAAAACCCTTTACCATGCATTTCTGACTTGAAGCTAGCAAGCTGTGGACAAAGAAACAAGGCTAAAATAAAGCTCTTCTCCCTTAAATTGTTGGTGTTAGGTGTTTGTGTCCCAGAGATCAAGAAAGTGATCGAGATGAGGAAGTTTAAAGAGAGTTTATTAGTTTAACATGAAAATTATCTATGATTTTCCATCTTTATGAAATGGCAACAGAATGGTTAGACCTTGGTGCAAGTCTCCACATGTGAATAATATCGCAAGAAAAGTTTAAAAAAAGGTAATATTTGAATGGTTCGTTCATTGGATGTATGTTAAAAGTTATAGCATCTGTTCTGTATTTCGTAAGTTAAAATATCTTCAAATGGGGAATCATTTTTAAGAAATGAGTGTAGTGGACTGCTAACTAGTGGTCAACTTGTTACACCCAGCTGAGTTGGCCTAGCATGGTTCTTGGTGTGGGAGGCCCACCTGAGGATTGTTGCCAGCAGCACAGGAGGCGGAACTGCAAAGCTGCTGACAGGCTGTTAGGGAAGCAGATTGGAGAACCTGTTGGAGCTGTGGGAAGCTGCTGCTGCTATTTAGCTATTCTGGAGGAACTTCTGGTTCTCTTTGGCCCTGCTGGAGGACCTTGCAGTGATGGCTTTCCTGAGGAACGTGGCTGTTCTCATTCCTGGAGGAACCTGAGACCTTTTTTGTCACGAAGAATGGCTGCAGTTCATTTTGGGGGAGCTCTGGTCCTCCTCTTGAGCATCACCTCCTGTCTCCAAAGATGGTGCACTGCTCACCTCACAAAAAAGCTTGTCACATTGGCTTTCTTGATGGGGACTCAGCTTTCTTCATCCCTGGAAAACTTTGGGGCCTCACTGTTACTGAGGATGGCTATGGTATTTTGGGGGGAGCTCTGGTTCTTACCTTGAGCACTGCTTCCTAGCTGCAGTTCAGATCCCTCAACCTGCTAGCACAGATCCTTCATCTCACTGGCAGAGACTTTCTAGCTTATACCTGGGCCTTTATAGCATAGATCCTAAAGTGGACCTTCATGAAACATTGTCATGAACTCTAGGCCTCCCATTGGACTTGCGAGAAGCATTGTTATGAACACTAGGTTTTCAGTTGGACTCATAAAGGATATTAGGATGCAGGTCCCCAGCTTGATTCTTTGGTGTGTGGACAGATTTCCTGCACCCTCTTATATAATTCTTTGGGTGATTAATTATAAAATAATCCTATAGTGTGTCCTGTATTGAATTGTTCACATTGCAAAAACTCCAAATCATTACAAAGTTTAAGCCATTGGTTTTTTCATTAACTAAATATAATTTCTGACTAAAAGTAGTTTGATATATAGTTCACACAATTTTATTTTCTGAATTTGCAAACTTATATTACTATAAACAATGTATAGTTATTAAGGAAATAAAATATCAATATACTGTGCAGATGTGGATGATTGCTATCCATTAAAATGCATGTTTAAGTTTCAGCTTTAAAGAAAGGTGTGATTTTTAGATGACATACTTACCTATCATTTTAATATTACCTTAGATTTCTGTTCCAATTGTGTTTTCAGAACAAAAGAAAGCAGGTATTCCTGGTAAGCAACCATGGCATCAATTGTAGGTGCCAGATGAGAAAGCGTATCATTGTTAATTTCCATAATTCCTTATTCCTATCATGTTGGTCTCACTCAGTGTGAAATGCATGCTGATATATTAGAAAGTGATAAGAAGCAACAAGATTAAGTAATGATTTATATCATTTGAGATTGACAGCCTACAGAGATGGTAACAAATGGGGGATCTAGTGGGGCTCAGAAACATATTAAAACTGAGGAGCTTGATTGCTTAGCTAGGGTAATTCATCATTCTTCCCTTCATCTGTTATCTCTCTTGCGTTCTGCACAATAATCAGCGATGCTTATCTCCTCCTCCAAGAAAAGTTGCATGCTTGGTTTACAGGATTTGTTCTTGTAAGAAACATACAAATTTTACAATTAAAGAATACCCTGAAAACTCTGCATTATAGCTTGCATATGATGGTATAGAAGTGTTTAAATTGGATGGAAAAGTTCAGAAAATCCAAATAACACAAAAAGAATTTGGCTTATCCATTCAAATATCACAGCAGAACACAACCAAAATTAATGTTTCTTAATTTCTATTGTAAAATTTAGTGTAACTTTTATAAAATATTGGAAGAAATATTTAACAATCACAAGCAGGAAAATTATTAAACAAGTATTAGAAGAGACTTTTGCCTCTCTGAGCAGAAGACCTCCTTGGAAGAATCAAATTTCTGTGTTCATATTGAATCATCTGAGTAAATAGTCTCTCCATTTCCCGATTTCAGTTCTCATGAATTTCAACCAGTTATTCTGCCACCATTCATGTTTTCACAAATGGATTTAGGCATTGACCTGTCAAGCAATTCTATTCTATTAGATGAAAAGTTGTTTCCCAGGCACCTGAGGGGATAATTCCTCTCATCACTTTCCAGTGAAATTTACTCCTCACATTTTATTGGCTGTATTGACTGGAACTGTTTCTCTATGACCTTCTGAATTTAACCTCCAAACATGCTAAACATGCTAAACTAACATGCTAAGGGTATCAGTAGAGCTTTAAAGACACATGGGTCTGAAACAAAGTAATTTAACTGTTAAATCTGTATACCAGGAGGGTGTTATCTCTTGTCTTGTTTTACATCAGAGTGGTTTATTTCTTTTCCTAAAATCTGATCTACTTTAAATATATGTATGGTGACAGAAACACAAGACAAATAGGTTGTTACTGATGTCTATCTTGACTCTGCCTAATATTGTTAGAAATAAATTGGTTATGTTTTCTTATTTTTCATACAATATAAATACATGTTTATTTCCTATTAAGAGAGATAGGATAATCTGGAATATAATACACACTGATATTTTTATACTGAGATCACTTGATCAGTATACCTGATAGCAAACTTTCAGATATTTGAACAGCAAATAACCAGTCAGCATATTTAGAGATAGTGACCAGAGTTTGTAAAACAACATTAAAAAAAAATCCAGTTAGTTGTTCTCTACAAAAACAATGACAGCTGTGAGAAAGAACATTTTATTTTTCTTTTTTTATTTACTATAATTTTAGTACAGGATCTACAGGGCCTCACTACACAGATCGGACTAATAGTTATCTTCCTGTTTTCAGAATCCTGAACACTGGGATTTCAGGTGTGTGCCACTATGCACAGTCTCAGTAGCTGTCTCAGGATGTCCCCAGAAGCAGGAACAGCAAGGCACGCCAGGGATCGAAACCCGGCCACTGTATCTACCTAAGCACAGCTTTAAGTGCACTGAGCTATCTGGCTAGCCCTGAGAATGAACATTTTAGTATTTTAAAATTTGGTCACCTTTGCATTTTTGCCATTAAAAAAAAATCCCCTGGCTTAACAGTTTGATACAGGTTATTCCAATATATTCAAAATTTTATTTTGAAATTGAGTAATTTTGTATGATTTAGTTTTGTTATTTCCCAAAAATACTTGTCTCAAATACTAAAATTCATAAACACAGTTACATTTTTATCATTAGCAATTTTCAAGTATTGGGGCCTGGGAGGTAGCTCAGTAGAATAAGCTCCTGCCTGGCAAGCATAAGGTCCTGACTTCGATCCTAAGTACCTTTTTTTTTTAAAGAAAAAAAAAAAGTGATCATCAGTATCATTTCATTGCATTGATTATAAACTACATCATTATAGGGCTGACCAAATAACTCAGCAGATTTAAGAACCTGCAAGCAAGTACAGGGGCCTGGGGTCCAATCCCTGAGCTTGCATTGCCAGCCCCACCCCCAGAGTGCCCTGAGATGGCAATTGAGACTGGGCATGGTGGTGCACACTTGTAATTCCAGCTCTCGGGATGCTGTAAATAGGGAGAGCACTACGAGTCTGATCTAGTAGCGAGACCCTGAACACCCTGTAGGCCCTTCCCTAAAAATAAAAAAAAAAAAAAAAAAAAAACTTCAAGTAGTAAAATCTTTCAAATTGTCTTAATCCACTCAGCATACTGCTTTTTAAAAAATTCGAAAAATTGTCTGTACTACCTTCCTTCTAAATATTTATAATATTTAGATTGCTAGAAATGATATTAATAATGCAGTCCCATTTTACAAGAATGAATTAATTTATTTTCAGGGTTGAGTTAATTTAAGGAGATGTCAAATGACTAAAACTGTATCATTAATTTTTCTGTCTTTATGACCTACTAGTAGAAAGAAATTCAATTCTGTTTAAATAAGGAGATATAAAAAGAGAGAGACAGGAAGGTTAGAGGGAGAGGGAAGAGGGGTGGTTGACATGGAAGAAGGAAGCAAAGAAGGGATGGAGGGATAGAGAGAGGGAAGGAGGGAGGGAGGGAGTGAAGGAAAGGAAAGGGAGGAAGGAAAGAAGGAAGGAAGGAAGGAAGGAAGGAAGGAAGGAAGGAAGGAAGGAAAGAAGGAAGGAAGGGGAAGGAAAGGAAAGAATAGAAAAGGAGGGAGGAAGGACAGGAGGGATGGAGGGAAGGAAGAAGGGGAAGGGAAAGAAGGAGGGAGGGAGAGAGGGAAAAAGGAGGGAGGGAGCGAGGGAGGGAGGAAGGGAGGAAGGGAGGAAGGGAAATAACATCTTCTTATACTCAGAAGTTGTCAAAGGTATAGGGTTTCTGCCTGACAGCTGGACCCAGCATCTGAACCACACCCTATGCCTCATGTTCCTGAATCCTAATAAAAAGTCAGGAATAGCTTAGTATTCTCCATGTAACCGTGAAGGCTAACTCCAGAATAATTTTGAAATTTCACCATTCAAAAATGCTGTCTTTTGTACTGATAATCAAAACAGCACAGCTGCCGAAGATTAAGATCAACCAGATCATTACTGAAAATGTAAACAAACAGATATTTAGAAGGTCACAAAATTCTGCAGTGATTTTCCAAGCTAATATAACTTTGTACCATAGAGAAACTGCTATATCATACTCCGATGTTTCTGTGAATCAATTCTAGGAAGAACCCAGAATGTGAATGTCAGTAGAATTGTGAATACAACGGATACTTAATATAAGATTAGATATTTGTGAAATATAATGTACTCATTTTAATTATTCTATAATTCTCAGAATATGTTTATACATTTAAATTCATTGCTTTTTATAATACAAAATTCTGAACCAATTACTCACAGCTTTAGTAACTTTGATTCTCTCAGCCTCATCTTTGACAGATTTATTTATTTATTTTTTTGTACCAGGAATCAAACTCAGAACCTCATGCTTGCCAGGCAGGTACTTATGTCACTGAACTATCTCTCCCGCTCCCATCATCTCT
>NW_004524778.1:1858705-1860416 GCF_000260255.1 Octodon degus
CTCACTGGCCTCTTATTTATTTTGATGAACTAAGGACTAAGTGTCTTGGAAGTAATTTTTAGCACTTGCTGCAAGTGCTCCGTAAACTTATTCCTTGAGCCGTGCAGGATTGCCACTCACTGCCAGGCCATATTCTGGCCCCTGGCAAGTAAGCAAAGGGAAATAGAAATTCTGCTTTCTAGTAAGTTTTTTTTTCTTTTCTTTCCTTTGTGAACTTTCAATAAGTTTAGTATATGAAATATTCCAATAAAAGATAAGTTAATATAAAAACTACACATCAAAAATTAAATAGTTGAGAATTAACATAATCAAGAAAATAATAAAACCTCCATTGTGAAAAACAAAGTATTCTGAAAATGGAGATTGATGAGTGCACCAGAAAGGGGAAAGATACCTCCTGTTCCTGGACATGTAGAATCAATATTCACGAAATGATCATACTATATAAACTGATACAGTGATTTAATACAATCAAAATACAAAACAATTTTCACAGAAATATGAAAAACTCCTTTAAAAGTCATATTGATCCAGGAGAACCACATAGTAATAAAGAAAAGCCATTATATGGCAATAAGAACAAAGTAGGAAACATCAAAATCACAGATTTCAAGTTACATTAATAAGGTTCAGCGTTAAGAAACAACAATATTGTACTGGCATGAAAACACCCCTGTAGCTTGGTGGAATAGAGAGAGGATGCAAAAACCAGGCATCTTCACCTATTCAATCTTTGACAAAAGGGTGCAAAAATATAACCTGGAAGAAAGATATGCTCTTTTGTAAATAATGCTGAGAAAAATTTCTAGCCACTAGCAGAAGATCAAGGCTATACATATAACTCTTACCAAGTGGCCAACTAAAATAAAAATAGATCAGAAGTCTGAATATTAAAACAGAAACAATCTTCTAGCAGATAAAAATAGGTAAAATTCTTAAAGATATAAACACAGGCAAAGATTTTCTGAACAAAACTCCAATTCACAGGAAAAAAATTGAACATAAAGTGAATTATATCAAATTGGGAAATATATTAGCCTCTCCATAGCTGAAAATCAAACAAATAAAGAAGAAGCATATGGAATATTAAAATAATTTCTAGGTATAAATTGACAGAGTACTAATATCTAGGATGTTTTTTAATAATTCAAAAATATTTGAACTTCTAATATAAAAAGAGTAATCACAAACTAAAATAATAGATACTTCTCAGATAAAAAAGTACAAATGGCCAATATATTTGTGGAAAAAATTGCCATTTTTGGCAATTAAAAATGCAAATGAAAGCAACACTAAAATTTCACTTTACTCCAGAAATAATGGTAGTTGTCAAGAAATCAAAGTAAAACAAATGCTGCAACACTGAGGGGAAAAAAGTAATCTTCAACATTGTTGGTGGGAATGTAAACTAGTACAACAGTTAAGAAATCAGTGTAGAGATTCTTCAAACAATTTATTTATTTTTTTGTGTGTGTGTTTATTTTTTTATTTTTTCCATAAATTTATTGAGAAACAAATAGCAATGAGATAGTTTCAAATCAAATTGGTAGGACAGTTTCAATAATTCACACATTGTATACATTGTTCCTAGTGGTTAATTGCTGTACAAGATGCAGACATGATATCCTACTTACAAACACCATTAGAACAAATCACTCTATTCATTAAGAGAATGTAACTGTATATCGATCCTAGCCATTTGAATACACAG
>NW_004524778.1:1861587-1890323 GCF_000260255.1 Octodon degus
GCTATGATATTTAAATTCAGCCTATGTCTAAAACAGATCACATTGAGAGGGTCAATTGGAGCAACAAGCTAAAAAGGAAAAAAAAATCCTGGTGGGCTTTAGTTAAATACTGTAGAAGGCTTCAGCACATTCTGCAAGCCTCAGGCAAGTGCAGGATTGGATGGCCATGGAAGCACATAGAGACAGTCAACAGGGTGGAAGAAAATAAATGAAGAAGGTAGCAAGAAGTAGCATGACAAGAGTGGAAAAGATGCAACAGGAAGTCCCATTAAGCTACAAAACAGACATAAGCATTTTTATCCTAATGAGATTGAAGGTTACTGGAGAGCTCCGTGAAAAGAATAGCAATGAAATTGCTTATTATGGGTTAACATGGTCACTATGATTATTACTTTAGACTACTCTAGAAAGGACAAGAGTCAAAGTATGATGAGCAGTTCTTCCACTTTTATGAAAGGCCTTCCCAGAGAGAATACAGCTTATATGGGCACAATGACAAATTGGATTGCTAAAATTTGTCAAGTTTTGTGTGCATTTTAAAAGTGGAGCCAGTCTAAATGAAAACTATGTAAGTGTAGGAGAAAACGGTTCACAGCCTCAAGTTCTGTGGTTTTAACAAAGGAATAAAGTGAGATTTTTCAGAAGTGGAGATACTGAGACTCCAGAAGAAGCCCTAGAAGAAGCAAGGCTGATGAACATGGACATTCCTTCAGACAAATTCGGTGTCAGGTAAGAGATTACACATGTCAGTCCAGAAGTAAGTGCAAAATTTAAGCAATTCAAGTTATTTCCATAAAATATTATTTCCAGTCTAAGACAACAACCAAAAAGAGGACAGGGATGATAAATGTTACATTGCAATAACTTGTGTCAGGTTTTATGACCAGAGAAACAGAAGTAAAAGGAAAGGGCAGTTTTATGATCTTTGTGTACATGGAGAGAATCCAAGGGCAGGGGTATCCTCTGATCTGAGACAATGGGAGGCTGAGGCTTTATAGATTCTTGCCAGGGGTGGAGCTTGAGGGGCAGGTTCAGTGACACCTGAGGAGCTGACAGGGGTCTCTCTTGTGGTGCAGGAGAAGTAAAAAGAAACTGTATTCAGGGCTGGATTGGGGAAGAAGAGGGATGTGGTCTCTGGGAAAATAAGCTGTTGTTTCAAGGACATTGGCCATGTTGGCTGACCACCATAAAGATCCAGCAATTCATATTAGGGCCAGAGCCTATCACCTTGTTCTATGTATATTTTCTCATTTGATCCTAAATCAAAAGAATTCTAAGGCTATTATTTTTCCAGTTGGCTACTATGAGAAAAGACTCTAAAATTTGGTAGGCATTTTGTTCTTTCTTATAACTGGTAAAATTGCTTATAATGTGTCTCTTACTGAGAGGATAAGTGGTTAAATTAAGGTGTTCCTTCAGCAGGGTCACTGTCATTCTAGGGTCAAAGAAACATTTGAAGAACAAAATTCTTTTGTCTAGTTACTTTTCTTCTTTTTTTCCAATGGAAAATGGAAATGTACTTTTTAAAGTTTCTAACACCAAGGAGAAAATATGCAATGTCTTGTAAGTAGATTGTAAGTCAAAGATACAGTATAAGTCATAAAACAAAAACCAAAATTAAACATTATTCAGAAAGTTAATTAAATATAAATTAATTCAAAATTAAATCAAGTATTTCAAAACAATATTCAAAAATTAAAATTAAATTATGAGTCCAAGAGGCCAGAATGTAGTCTATTATATGTATGAATTTGTGATCAATTCAGAGCATTCACACAGTATTTGAATAGGTTAATGTAATGAGTCAACTCACATTTTATATTATAAATGTAAATCTTGTGCTTTCTGTTGTAAATATATACTCACCACTTTTCCAAGTTGTTTAGTAACTAGTGGCTATCTCTTGCTGTTTGCTAGATAAATTCCTGTGACCCTCACCAATTTCTGTCTGCAAAGTTAGTTTATAGAGATGACAAAGGAAACTAACTGGGCTTTATCTTCTTGTACCCTCCAGGTTATGAAGGCTGCTTGCAGGTACTCAGGTGAAAATTAATCAGAAACTGAAACAAAGGCGCCAGAAATGTAGTTTGAGTTGTGGTCCCAAATCACTCTGAAAGCATTGTTTTGTGTCAATGAATTTGTTTACCAAATAGAATGTGGTTTCGTGTTTTAAAAGCTCCCTGCTTCCTGGGCTAGCCGCCTTTTGGTCCTTTCCTGCGTGAGAGCAGACCAGGGGGCCTTGAGCTCAGTAATAAAAGGCTTTCCAAATTCCAATCTGGTTGATCCGGTTCCTATTCTGAGTGACACATAACAGTTAACAGGTTCAAAAATATCAAAAAGGAGGATTGCCAAACAGAAAATAGTCTTCCATGCTGTCACAGAAAGCCATGTGTTCAAATAAGAGCGTTACTGATTCTGGTGGCTGACACTGACAGAGGAGTTCAGAGGCTTTCCACATTGTTCCAGAAGCAAAGCATGAGGAGACTCAACTGAAAATATAGTCAGCAAGGGTCTAAGCTTGGTTTTTGAGCACCCAGTAGTGGAATATAACCCAACATATAAAAATGACAATATGGGTTAAACATAAATAATGTCTCCAATCACTGGCCCTTACTGACTGCTTCTAGCTACACCTACAGACAGGTCTAGGTGCTAGCTAGCTGCAAGTGCTATACCAGTTCCTAAAGAGCATCATCTGAGGTGGCTCCTCCCCAATCTGCCTTTCCATTTTTGTGCTTATACTTTTGTTTTACGTGTCTAATCTCTTGGTAAAGTTGTTCATTCTTCCCTAGAGACTATTAAAGTCCAGGTGAGCATATAGAAGAGATCCTTGGTAAAGATGCCAGACAAGGTTTCTATTTCAAGTTATTACATAACATCTTTGTGGACTTTTCTGTTTCTTTTGGGATCATCATGTATTATTCAAAAGATGCCTCTAATAGAAATAATAAGCAATGTCTACATACATGAAATCTTAAAGCTACTGGCATATTTCCTGTTAGCAGCCTCCACCTAAGAACTAGACATATTACACAGATAAATTATTCCAAGTATTCTCTTCCTTCAAGACCAGATAGACTCTTACAATAGTGGCTCTACAACAGTGGACTGGACTAGATCTCACAGTATCTGAATTAAAAGGCTCCAATTGTCTCTAACAGATCAATGTGCTTTTCTTTTAACAGTGAGCCTAAATTAGTAGAGATATTGCTCATGTGCATGTGCGCACACACACACACACACACACACACACACACACACACATATTTGTATTTCCAAGATCTACAAAACCTACTCCATTCATGGATACTCTGATGGGATTGTCTTGGTTATTATACTGGATGTGGGTAGGATGTTTCTCCTACCCCTGCACGTTAGATTTTAAATACTTAATCTCATATTCATTTTTCCTTGTTTGAAAACTGTCAAACTACTGGTGGTGACCATAATTTGAGATCTGAACCTGTTTTCAAATCAATGGTTTATCAAGAAATCTTTGAAGAAAGGACTCATTTCTTATGAACTCCAAGATCAGTTAGGGTGAGAGTTCATTAGTCTGCATATATAGAACTACTGCCTCTGTTCAGGCACAAGTAACAATAGAAAATGGAGTTTCCTCCTTCAACTCCCCCCTTACAGATTTTAGGGAACTAGAAGTTTCAGTTGTGAATAGCACAGTTAGAAACAATGGAGCTGAGTAATTCACAAGATTCCCCTTTTTTCAGATGCAAATATCATGCCACCCTAAGATTATCCATGTTTCCATAATGCCAAACTAAGGAAGCTGTGGGAGGCAATTCCCTTCTCTCCATTCAACTATAAATACAACACTCCCATGTGATTATTCAGATTTAAGCTTAGGTCATGCAGATTGGTGACATCAGTGAGAAAGAGAAGGAGGCTCCCTGGAACAGTGGTGTCTGGCCCTATAAATACAGGAAGCATGACATAACGAGTGTAGTTTTTCCTTTTGCACTTGAGTGCCCTTTTCCCTTTATCTTCTTTTTTTCCTTTCACTCTCCTTCCTGTTCCTGCTTCCATGGGGTGATCTTCAGTTAATGTAGCAACTTGTTGTATAATACAAGGTTTATTCTTGGCAATCCTTTCCTTATTGTATACAAGAACTTCAAGTATTTTTGGTCCACTCAATGGCAATAAAAAGGCAATATCCAAGGGGAAGATGAGGAACGGAGCTCTCCTAAAGAAACAAAGCAGAACCTTCCTTCTTTGATTCCCATTTATACCATCCAGGTGACAATTCACCACAGGAAGGGCCATATTTTCAGAGAAATCCTCTCAGCCACTTTCAAAATAAGCTGATAAATTTTAGATAAATATTTCTTACTCAGTTTGACACAGGTACGGAATGGAAGCAGAGAATGTAGTCTGCCTCTGTTCTCTGGAATGTCTGCCTTTCTGCAACAGCAGTACTCAGAATGTGCAGACACAGGGCTTCTAGAGTAAACAGTTTTGTTCCTCACATGCTGTTCAGCTGTTGAAAAGCAGGAGGCAGCAGAGTTCCGAATGTCTCACTAGCAGGAACTCTAGGTTAGAACACTAACTGACATCATGGATTTTCATGCTATTTTAATGAAGGCTGTTGATGCAGATTTTCCACATATAGAACTGAATGGAATAATAGTGCATAGTTTGTAATGATGAACAGCTGGAGTTCTCATTGTTTAGATATAGATTAGATATAGAAAGTGAAACTTGCTGTGCTTTCTAGAGGATCTACTTACCTGCGATACTGCATTTCAGAATGTATATATTAGGCCTCTCTAGTGAACAGCAGATGGACTAAAAAGTGTTTTTCAGCTCAGTTGAAAATCAGGAGGAGGCCAAGTTCTGAAAGTCTTACTAGCAGGAACTCTAGGTTAGAACACTAATCGACATCACAGATTTATTCTGCTGTTTTAAATGAAGGATGCAGACTTAGATTTTCTTTGGCATTCCTCAACCCATTGAAGTGAATGAAAGAACAGAGAATAAAATGCAGTTTGTAACTGCAGCCAGTTACAGCTCTCAGGGTTTGAGTGTAGACTAGATAAAGGGAATAGATTTTGGCTCTGCTCTTTGGAATTCTGCCTATTGCAATACTGATTTTTAGAGTGCGTATATTTTGGACCTCTATAGTGAATAGCAATTTGGCCTAAAAAGTGCTATTCAGCTATGTTCTAAAGAAGAAGGCAGCAGATTCTGAATGTCTTACTAGCATGAACTCCAAGTTAGAAGTCACACTGATGGTACAAATTTATTCTGCTACTTTAAGTTAAAATTGCATTTAGCATTAGTGTTAGGATTATGGTTAAATCTTGGATTAAAGCTATAGCTCTGGTTAGTCCTATCGGTCCGGTTAAGACTATGGTTAAAAAAGTGAAGATTACAGATTTATATTTTCCTCGGCATTTCTCTATCAACAGAAGTGAATGGAAGAATAATTCCTGAATTTTAAATGTTTCACTTATAAGACTTACAAAATTATTCAGCTGCTTTGTGACCAAGCATGAGGCTAATTAAAGATTTCTGATTAGCACCTCTACTAGATATTGCTCCTCCTTGGTTAAAAACAAATATAAGACTAAACTCTAAACTAACTAAATTAATTTTATCACAGAAAAATAGTCCCATATGCACATCAGAATGAGAAAAGTTAATGATATACTAATCTCAAATAAACAAGAGATTTATCTATATTTGTAAACTGAATGGTTTGGACAACTCTACTGTGCACTTCTGCTGGTCTATGGAAAGGAGCAGATAATACTTAATTTGTTTTATCTTCTTTTTTCAATTGTTTGTACTTTTTCTTTTCTTAATTTCTTACATACTTTTTTCTTCTTAAAATTTTTCTTCTTAAAATTTATATCTGTAATATGCATAAGTGATTGGAAGACAACACTATGCATTACAACAAATACTGTGAAATTCATATTATTTTGCTAAGTGAAGTTCGGTATCAAATATGTAGTCTTTTTCTGTTTCAATTCCAATTTGTATTTTCTTTAAAAAATAAAAAAAATCAAATAAACATGATTGTGAAAATTTAATTGTCAAATTAAATTCATTATTTGTATTCAGTTAGTTTATTAATTAATAAAAGTATTAAGAAAAATGAAATAAAATACATCCATTGTTGTTATTAAATTAAAAATGCCTGCCAATATTAAAATAGCTTAAATAACTATCATGAAAACATGTCTAATATACTCTACTCATGATGGAACTGCTAAAATTATTTGGTGATGTCTCACTCTTGCCAAAACAAGATAACAAAAAATACAAATTAAAATGTTACATAGCTTTTCTAATATTATGTAAAAGAGAAAGATATAGGAAAGGTGAAAATATTATCAATGTGTCATGTACATTTTTTCCTTTAACCTGTCTTCTTTTTACTTGTCTTTGATAAATATCTTTTAAACAATACAAGTATAAGGTCTAATTCAGAACTAAATGCATCGTATGTTCTAAAAGGGAAAAATATAACACTTCCTCATTGACATTCATTAACTTAATGTAAAGTAAAAATCACTGTATTTCTGAGTCATGAGGACATCTTTCTTACCACAGCCATTAGTGTTGGTTTGTAAAACTATAGCTTTATTACTCTACTAAAATCTTTTATGCAGCATTATATAATATGGAGCACTCTGGTTTTCCCTGTGGTATATAATCTTTCACACTTTTAGGCTTTTACAACCTTACTGAGTAAAACATTCTCCAAGTTGCTGATTTTTTAATATATAAAGTTTTACACGTGAATAGCAAATACTTGTGAAATTACCAGGCTTTTTAATAGCCAATTATGGATGTAGCACATTACAACAATTTCATATCACCACTTCCAAAACTTGCCAGCTTCCTAGTCTTAGACCTGCAACCAGAGATGCCAGGTTCTCAGTAGGTTTCTTTTTATTTGAGTACTGACATTAATTACAATAAATTTCCTACTGGAGAATTTGAGATCATAGTTTCAACTTTATATTAAATGAAATATTAAGCGTTTCATTTCACAAATCTGCAATTGTTCATGTACCCTAACCTTCATGCACTGTTTTTCATATAAGCAAATTCCTTACATATTACAGCATAAGTAATCTAAATTAGTAAATTAAAAATTTGTAGTCTAAACATGCAAGTTGTAGTCAGTTCCTAAGCCAATTCAACATCTGTCAATTGAGAATTTGCTATTTGAGCACAGCAGAATCATTGTGGATTTTCATGTAGTAACTTCAGCGGTGAATAAATGAAGAGATCATGCTACATACGCAGCAGTAATAGAGGACCAAGTCACTTTTTATGTATTTTATTATGATTTTTATTTTTGTGGCAATGATTCAGTCCTTCTGAAAGTAAGTTTTGCCACTGCACATGCAACTGGCTTAATTTCCATGCTTATAAAAAGAAAGTTATTGCCTAAATAATTATGTTATTTCCCTAAAGGAGTTAGGTCCTCAGGGAACACATAAAGGAGAACAAATGTGTTTAATTATAATTTGGTCATGCCTAGGTTATCCTGGCTCACTTAGATTTTTACTTAAATTTAATTTACATAAAACAATGGCAAAAATCGGACACAGTAAAATTTCCAAACATCCCAGTATATGTTCTAGAGAAATCGGCAATTCACTAATTTAGAAGTATGTACCTTTATTTAAGGAGAAGTTAAATTTAATTATGTTACCAGTTTTTAACATTAATTTATCACAATAGAAATGAAGTCTGTTTCTACTGCTTTCAGTTATGTCTCCCCTCCAGAATAATATGATTCCTCCCAGCATCATTAGCTAAGTCAGTATTTCTAGCCTCTGGATATCTGGGAAAAATGATCCTGTCCTGCCCATTACCTTACAGCTGCAGACTCTGGTATCAGAAAATGTCTGTTCAAATGATAGGTGTGCCATTTATCCTGGACAAAACCAATTCATCTGAGCTTCGTTTTTATGTGTAAAATTAGCTTGCAAATATCATACTTAGAGAGGTATCATGCGATCAGATAACTCATTTATAATAAATACAATGACACGTGTTATAGACTATTCATGTAATATGCGTTTTTGCTATTATTACTAGCTTTCTCTCATGTTTGAGCTTATTCTTTAATGTGGAGGAATAAACATTTTAAACTATGCCCAGACAGACTCATTTGTAATCAAATGAATTGTCCACACAAAAGCACTGAGAACCCAACTTCTGAGGTACGGCTTTTCTAGAATATCTATACATTGTTTTCCTTTCTAAATGTTCAGTTGTAGTGTGAAAAGTTTCAGATTCATAACAATTTACTTTTTAGTGAAGGTCAGTTTAATTATATAGATATTTCCTATTATAATATGTTAAAAGTTAATGTAATTAGTGTTTAATTGTTAAATGTCAGTAGCTGTTATATTACTTCTTATTCTGCTTCATAAATCTAATATTTGGGATACTATTAGGCACACAATAAATTGGTATTATGTGGATAAATTAATTAGTAGTTTAATTAAAATCATATCACTTAACAAAACTTGATTGTTCTTTCTTGGTCCTCCAAAACAAACCAATACTTTACAGAAGAAGTAATGTAAACATGCACTGTTTATTGTGCACTTTGGGAGAAAACATTTTAAATCAGGAAAATAGGTTGCTTACCTGACATTTTTAGAAACGAAATAAAACTATTATGTACAGTGGCAAAAGTATTGAAAACATTACTTTAGACTTAGATTAGTATATTATGAAAATTAAATTAAATTTAATTGACTTAAAATTAAAGTTATTGTCCTGCAATTTTATAGTTCCCTGATTATTAATATTGGGATTAATCTCCAGTGAATTCTGTCACAAGAGGAAAGAAGCCTCGTTACTCAAGGAGAAGTCTGGTGGCCACTCTGTTTATTAAAGGCATACATTGTCTTAAATAATAACGAGAACAAAGGCATTCTTTAAAAAGTACGTGCCACAATGAAGCTGTTGGCCCTGGGAGCAGGCTGAGAGGCCAGAGTAGATAGGCTTGTGAATGTTTGGGACAGCAGAGAAAATGTGCCCAAAGCCTGCAGCTGCAGGGCTAGGACCTCCCTCCAAGTCATGCCACAGTCCATCTGCAGAATCTTTAGCTGATCTGTCAGGATGGCCATATTCGCATGTGAATGTATACCTCTAGTGAGGTAGTTAGATAGATAGATAGATAGATAGATAGATAGATAGATAGATTGATAGATAGATAGATATAGAGATATATTTCATTATTAACTCTCACAATTCTACTACTACTACTACTACTACTACTACTACTACTACTACTACTAATCAAAAATGGCCTGGAAAATATTGAGCTGAGCTTCATTCAGAATTCCGATGAAAAGTAAACTTTGTTCTTGAGATTGCATTCTGCAGAACAAATGGCACTGAGTGATCACACCAGCTAAGTAAATATGTAACAACATTCCTCCAACAACAAATATCACCAGTACGTGAATATGTATTCCTTAAAACCATTGTGAAGCCTTCAACCAATGGAACCTCTCCTCTAGCTGTTTACATGCACTTTATTGATGTATGATATTTATTTGATGCTAACTGATTATGTAGGAAATTGATGTGTTGCTCCAGTGACATGTTAAAAAAAATACCCTCGAGGTGAGATTTTACTCTTGCCCTCTCCCAGGTTTTATTTTTCTTAGTTCTTTTTCCTTTTTTTTTTTGTTAACGGTTAAATAGAAGGGCTGTTAAACAGTGCTTAGCAAACTGCCAACCACAATCACATTTTAACTGCAAATGGGTAGCCATAGCAGTCTGCTGTTCCCTTAACTATTCTACTGCAGCTACGAGAGCCTACAATCTAGACATAATACCTCTGTCAATATCTACCTGTTGTTGTAATTCAGCAGTAACACTGGTGAATATGAACTCCACTGTTGTGGTGGTGTTCATGTTGTCAAAGAAGGATGGTAGCTATGACAATTGATCCAAGTATAAATACAGCTGATACTATGAAGGCTGTTGAAGTGGCAATGAAATGTTTGGTCTAATCTTTTGCAAGGCCTTAAGTATTATTTGGATACTATATTCCTCTGTCTTAGTTACTTTTTACTCGTTGCTGGGAGAAACACTCAAAATGAAGGAAGGAAAGGTTTATTTAGCTCACAATTACTGGAGGGTTCAGTCCATATTCCCCTGGCTCCAAGGCAAACAACAGCAGTTCCATGCGGCAGAAAACAATGAAGAGCAGCGGAGGAGCAGCAGCTGCAGAGGTGTCCATCAAGCCTCTCTCTTCCTTCCATCAAGCCTCTCTCTTCCTTCTGCACTGACTGCTAAGACCGCTGGGAAGACCGGCGCTCCACAGTGAAGATCGGAGCTCTTCCAAAGTGGTGCGGCTGCCAAGATCAAGCTCCTCCAAAGACAGACTTCTCCACGGAAGCAGGGCGGGGCAGCAGGAAACCAGGCAGGGTAGCTTCCAGCCTTTCTCAATTCCTGGGCCCTGCCCACCTGCAGGGCTAGGCCCCCATGCTGAGAACTGCCAGAGCTGATTCAGCCAAGTTGACACAATGTATCAACTAACACAATCCACCCCTTGTCAACGTGGCAACTAGACATATACTTTTTAAGTCAATTTCCGGGTACACAGATATGCTTAAACATTTTACAAATTGAACACTGCATTACATTAGAACCATGACATGTTACCCCTGACCCTCCAAAGACTCATGCACAACCATTTATACAGAAGAAATTTTAGTCCATCTCTAAGAGTTGCAAAAGTCCTGCCAGTTTCAGCAACACTGAAAAGACCAAGTTCCAAGCTTCCAAGATCTAAGGCAAACTCTTAGCTGTGAGCCCCTCTACAAATGAAAAGTTAAACTCTTCCAACATTCACAGGCACAAGATAAGCATTGCCATTCCAAAAGGGATACCACAGCAGGATACAAACAGTTGGGACCAAAACAAGTCCAAGGTCCCGAAGCACAAATGTTAAGTCCTGTAGTTCCCTGTGGACCATCCAAAGCACCCCGTAATGAGTTGTGAGCTCCAAAAGCCTTACCTGGCTCCACCCTTATGGCACTTCTGCTGGAACCCCCAAGGCTTTTATCTCAGGCCTGCTTTGCTCCCTTTTTGCAGCTTTTCTTAGACCATCCACATTCCTGGCTTTTTCAAACTTCTGAGGTTTCCACTGGATAGGCTTCTCATACCCAACTTCACACACTGCCCTCTCAGGGGCAATTGCCTGGCCTCCCAGGCCTTCTTCTGAAATCTGGGTGGAAGCCTTCTGAACCTCAGAACTCCTGCATTCTGCATGCACCTACAACCAAAAACAAGTGGATGATGCCAAAGGCTGCTGCCAACTGGAGCAGTAAGCAAGCTTCCTTCTCTCTTGACTGTAGGAGTTGAGTGCTTGGATTGCTGAGCATTCTGACTCTGATTCCGAGGAACAAATTCTCTATGTTGGTGCCATTCTGTAATCTGGTGTGGCCACTGCCTCCATTCTGGAACCTGGTGTGGTCGCTGCCTCCATTCTGGAACATGGGGCTCTGTGGCTTTTTCCTCAAAGCAAAGTCTCTAACCCTTGCCATTCTGAGGCTGCAAATGACAAGAACCTGCCACCTCCTGTGATGCCCTCAGGACATCTTTTCTACTCTCCTGTTCTTTCACAACAATGGAGATCCTCTCCGCTCTGTCTTCAAAGTCCACAGCCTTTCTGGTGCTTCCTTTCTGGCCAAACTTACAACATTTTAAATCATCCTTTTGGGCTCTTTGCTCTTCATTCTTAACATAAATCTGGCTAAAAGCCCCCAACAACAACCATGCCACTGCTCCAACATTTGGCTGCTTTGAAATTTCTTTTTCAAGATTAACTAGTCCACTGTGCTTAATCTCAGTCTCAGGCAAAGTCTCTGGACAGGAGCAAAATGCAGACAAGCCTTCTGCCAAGCAGTAACACAAATCATCTGCAGTCCAACAACCAATGCTGTCCATCCCAGCAGAAACCTCCCCAGCCTGGTCTTTACAGGCCAGCTTTCTATTAACCTTCTGGTCTTCTGAGCTCTGGCCAGAATCTCTCATGCAGAAGAGCTGAAGCTGTTCCAATGCTTCGCTTGTAGGCGGCATCTCCAAACCTTTCCTATCTCTTCCCATAAGCCATTCCCAAAAGCTTGTAATCGACATTGTCAGGTATAGCCACAGCAACGACCCCGCTCCTCTGGTACCAAATTATGTCTTAGTTACTTTTTACTTATTGCTGGGACAAATACCCGAAACTCAAAATGAAGGAAAGAAAGGTTTTTTTAGCTCTCAGTTACTGGAGGGTTCAGTCCATATTCCGCTGGCTCCAAGGCAATCAACAGCAGTTCATGCAGCAGAAAACAATGAAGAGCAGAGGAGGAGCAGCAGCTGCAGCGGTGTCCATCAAGCCTCTCTCTTCCTTCTGCACTGACTGCGAAGACTGGCGCTCCACAGTGAAGATAGGAGCTCCTCCAACGTGGCGTGACTGCCAAGATCAAGCTCCTCTGAAGACTGAGATTTCTCCACAGAAGTGGGGTGGGAAGGCAGGAAACCAGGCAGGGCAGCTTCCTGCCCACCTGCAGGGCGAGGCCCCCATGCTGAGAACTGCCAGAGCTGATTCAGCCAAGTTGACACAATGTATCAACTAACACATTCCTCCAACCAAATTCTATTCAAGTATACAGACAGCTACACTGGTGCCTTATATTTTCTAACCATGAAAAAGTGGCTTCATGTTGAAATGCTGGATTATAAGGAATATAATCGCTATACCAAAGAGGAACACTGATAGCAATATTATGCCAGAAAGCAAATTAGTTACGGCTGGAGGAACATTGCCCATAGAAAAACATAAGCATGATTTGTTCAAACAGTTACCGATTCAGTGACATTTTTATCCAGATGAAGGGTATAATTGTCAGTATTGTCAGGATATTTTCTCTGTGTGACATAAGGTAAGAAAAGAAGGCCAGTGCAGCTCACCCCCATTGGCATGGGGACACTTATCTGGCCATCAGTGTCCCTTAGGTGTAAAGCAGACCCAAAGTGTCCACACTCAATCCAGCTTATAGTCTCTTTGAAGCGACTGCCAAAGGCAAGTGTTTTGTTCCCATTATGGAGTGATCCATGTGACTGACAATCCAGCAAAGTAGTGTTAAATAGAACACTGAGTTGTAGCAGGTTGGGAAGGGAGGAGAAAGTATAGTTGAATTGGCTATTGCAGTGGTTTCTACAGTGGCTGCCATTATAAGGGTTAGATTGGCTGACTGCAAATGTCGGTTAGATAGATAATACAACTATGACTGTAAGGTTAATTGTGACACTGGAAGTGTGATTGTGATACACAGTAAGGCAAAACAACAGAGGGCTTTCAGACAGAAGGGTGAATGTGTCATTTCCAGCTAGCTGGTGGTACTCTGGGGACCCCATTTGATGGGATCTGCCCTCTTTTGTGTGAGTTGAATCATTAGAAGTGAGAGGGTCATGCACACACCACCAGCTTAAGGTAAAAAGAAGAGCGTTAACTACATGAGTAAAGTAGACTGTGTTAGAAGGTGCAATAAGCTCCTCCATAAGCAGGAGCATATCCCTAAGAGGCACTTACCCAGTGTGTCCAGCATGATACCACACTTGGGTAAGCCTAGAAGATGCTCTTGGAAGAGAATGGCACCCTGATTTGATGTAGCACATCATGAGTCATTAGATCCATCCTTTTCAGTTTGCACCATGAGGGAGGATTGGCTTACAGGGTCACCATCTACCTTAACTGATATGAGAGGATCATGAGGCATTTAATCTGGGTTGTCACTTGTTTAGCATCCTTTCAAAACCCACGGCCACAAGCCACCTGGTGAGAACCCATAGTGTTCCATTACGTGCTAGCACACAAGCAGATCCCCTCCTGCAGCACTTTCCTGGGTGGGGGCTTGCCTACTCAGCAGACACCTCCTGTTTAATAAGGACCATGTTTTGTGGCACAAAGATGAAAGGGAGTACAAGGTGTTGATGAGCCAAAACACCTTCAGAGGAAATGTTTAAAAAGTTAAGAGTGAAAATAGCATGTTGAAGGTTATTGTGTGGTGATTCATATAGGGAGCCTTCTCTCCTTTTTCATTTATTTGAATAAGATTGCAATATCCTGTGTTGATGCTCTATGATAGCTTGACATGTGCTATTATAGCAAATTCCGGTAATATGTATTGCATTCTAATTTTGAAGGAAGTTTCTGCAAACAGTAGTTTCAAATTCTGTAACATTTTCAGGCAGTGAAGGGTCCCTACCACAACAAAGAGTGTCAACAGATGTTGAATTGAAATGTTACCATTAATTTTGGGGGAGCTGTGCTATAGTGGAAACCTGTAACAGTGTCCATGAAGAAATATAAATTCATGAGAAACCCAAAAGTCATGAATTGAGTGACATCATTCTACCAGATATGATTGACGTTATGATTGTGAAGTTTGGCAAAACAGCCCAACATAGGAGGTCAGGCAAGGAAAAGTAAATTGCGAATGGTGCATCCGTTGAGCACAGAGGAAGCCTGAGCTTTGGTTAAGTTGGAAATGACAGTTCAAAGCCAAATGGTTGCAGGGATGCAAGTCTGACAATATTTGGCGGTGAGGACAAATCATTAGCCACAGAAGCAGACTGCAGGAGTGCTGCAGCAGCAGAAGCTGCTTTCTTGCCTTTGGAGAGAAAAACCTGGAGGTCCGTATGTGACCGTAGGTGCCTAATAAGAGGAGGAGCAGAACACTGAGGAATAAGTGTTTGGATGGCGAGAAAGTGCTGCAGGTGAATTCCATCCAGAGTGTCTTGTAAGAAGGATTCTGCTAGGATGGCACTGCCAAGGCTCATAACCAGAATCAGAGACAACATTGAGTGGAGTCAGTCCATGAGTATAAAGCTAGGTGTACTGCAACAAGTTCTGTACACTGTGTAGTTTTATGTGAGGAAGAGTAATATGAATGCCACATCCCATCAGCAAGCCAGGCCACCACTGCTTTCACTGTTTTATCGGATTCATCCATGAAGGTGATGAGTGCTGCTTCAATGGGCTCTGCCTTTAGTGTAGGGGACAGTAGAAGAGCATGCAAAGAGGGAATCTTTAGTGAAGGGTCTGCTGGCATTTGATTACAGATATGGCTGCAGAAATCAGTGAGAACTGCTTGCCTTTCCATGTTCCTCATTAATGGCTGAGAAAAACTGCCTTGTGAAAATAGGAGGATAATTTCACAAGGTTCAGCTCCAGTGAACTGCACATAATGTCGTCAGTCTTTGGACATTATTTGCGCTAGAAGGGAAATGATAGGTTAATTTCCTTAAGATAACTGTTCTGTAGGAAATGCCTTTCCACACAACAGAGGTGAGTATCATAGTGGCCTCTGAGACCAGTAGGGCTGTAATGTGTGTGAAAAAGCATTGAACGTATAGGAAGAGAGGGTCAAATACACTGCGCAGAGAATGAAGAGATTACTCTCTCTACTGTAAGTCCTGCTGTACCCTAGGTGCTAAGTGCCAGGGAGAGGAAGGTTCTGTGGTACAGTGGGGCTATGATTTGGCTAAAAAGGCAGTAAAAGTCGGCCTTTGGCTGACCTTTTAGGGCAGAGTCTGCAGAGACTTGGCCGACCTGTTAGGGCAACCGCATCAACAGCCTAGACACAAAGCATTTAACGTATACATTTTCAGTGTTGACTCCTACATAACTGAGATGTGTAAAATTCCTCCATATTTTCTTTTTTATCTGCAAAATATGTTTTTGCTATGTGTTTGGCACAGGGCCTTGCACATGTAGTACAAGCTGGAACTGAGTTCACATTGTAGCATAGGCTGGTCTCAAACTCATAATGATCTTCCTGTCTCAGCCTCCCAAGTGCTAGGTTTACAGGCATGTACCACTGTACCTAGCACTGAAAAATAATTTTAAAATATTTTGTTTCATTTGGAATTATTTTTCCCAAACTTTATATTTCCTCCTAGCTTATGTACAATTGTCACCAACAGATTTTTACCTATTAAAAAGGACATTTAAAACACCACTTGAATGGTTAGAGCCTGTTTCTTGGGTCTATGATATTTTTAAGCAAGTTGTAAACAAAAAAAAATTGAAACATCAACCTTTGACAAATAATTTTTCATAAAAGCAGTAAATCTACAACTCTAACAATTACAACTAAGAAATTTTGTCTGAATTCATTTTAAGACAGTACAAGTGCTAATGACTATAATATTAAAATAAAATAATACTGGAAAGAATAGTTTTCTTCAATATTAATAAAATCAATGAAATATCCCACAACATTTACAGCTATAACCTAGAGTATTATAGCCTTAGAATATTTTAACATAGGAAAAGTATTTTCAAATTTAAGAAAAATTATGTAAAATCCAAAATTACCTACTCTATTCAATTAAAAATGTTCCACTTTTATTTTGAATGAAGTGCAGGTATGTATTTTATTCAAATTTTGAATATGCAGATTTTATTATGTGGCAGGTATCTGGAGTCCTGGCTCTCCTAACGCAGATGCCCTGAAGTGGGGTAACTGACATATCTGCCTACATTACTGGAAAAGTCATCAATCGATGACTTCTTTTTTTTTTTTTTTCTTACCAATAGAATAAACAATAAAATTTCCTTTGTAAGCAATCAGATGGGAACTTGCCAAAAGAGTGCATACCTTCAGGTTAGGGAGTGGAGGGATTTAGATTCTTGGCGAGTAGTTTGTTCTTTTTTACTAAAGAGTTTAAATGTTGACACATAATCAAAATCAGGGATATTTCCTTCATATGATCTAAAGAATATTTTTTGAGGATGATCTTTACTGCATGTTAACAAAAGTCAGACTAACTAGCTGTTGGAAGCAAGGAGACCTCATAAACAAGTGTACTGGATATAAATGGGGTAATTATGGAAGAAGCTAACTGCTTAGTTGCAACACATCAAAAATACCACCATGAAGCAACAATGTTTTTTTTTTCATAATTTTATTGATAAAGAAATAGCAATGAGACAGTTTCAAATCAAATCGCTATGACAGTTTCAATAATTAACACACTGCATACATTCTTCTTAGTGGTTAATTGCTCTACAAGATGCGGACCTGAGATCCTATTTACAAACACCAGAAGCAACAATGTTTAAACAGGAATTTCCATTGTGGTTCTGTACATCTAATTATTCCATTTGACAATGAAAAGAACTCCTTATAGTAGTAGTTACATTTTCCTAAATGTTTCTTTTTACTTGTCAGTTAAGTATTTTCACATTTTCCTCAAAATATCTTATCTAACTCACATTATTATTATTATTATTTTTTTTTTTTTCAGACTGCAAAGGGAGCTCGGGATCCAATAATCATTAAGAAAAATACAGGTAGGTTGGGAGATGGGGAATAATTTTTATCAGAAAATCGTAAAACCCTAACATAAAGGAGGGTACTGAATTACATGTTATGCAAATCATAAAGCTGCCTAAACATCTAGTCAGTCAATGAGTGGAAACAGATCAGCTATAAAAATCTATTTCTGTTACTTTTTTGTTGAGCACATGGATATATTAACTTTGTCACAAATTCTTTTACACAAATGTCAAAAATGTTTTCAACAAATCTCAAGTGTTCTAGTTACATGCTATTTTAAAGTTTAAGATAAAATATAGTTACATTTTGTTTTTAAACTCTAAAACCTAAAATGAGACCAACACAAATCAAGTGATAATGTGAGAACTTTTTTATCTTATTGCCTCTGATTCATCTGGACAATTCCAAAATATACTTTCCAGACTAACTGGAATCTAATTAGGGAATAAACATGGCTGTCACACTAATTTCACTATGGGGGGTAAGTGGAGAAGGTAACTATTTAGTGGAAAGCAAAGAACATAGATCAATGAGAATAAAATTCATTAAGCATTCCATAGAAAAATAAAAGCAAAAGAAAAATAAATCAGGATGCCAGGGAAAAGGGCTGACAATTGTTAATTTTTGAATATTTTCTGAAACAATTTTTTGAAATGGAACAAAATATATTTCACCATAAAAAGAGCATAATTGACATACTGCAAAAAATTTTTCTTAAAAAATATTTTGGTAAATACTTTTGGCCTTTAAACAATGTTAAATTATAATTATCTGCACAAGAAAATGAGGTTTATTTCTTTTTTCTGGCTCACTTCAAATCTCCCTGGTCAGGTATACATTCCTCCATAACCTTTCCTAGTTTTAAAGGCTGCTCCCAAAGCAGGCAACCTTTGTTTTCCCGGAAGGTGACACATGTTGAAATTACAGGACAGTAACAGGCTGCAAAGGTGGACACGGGAAACATGTCCCTCTTGCTTTGTTAAATCAGTGCCACACAGAACCTATACTTTCTGCAGCACTGTCTTCATTACAGAGCCACTTGATCCCATCACAGAAGTCATCTGCTTCCATTTCCTCCACTCTGCATTTAGCAGGGGTGTGCTTGCACCCAGCAGCAGCTGGGAGAGAAAGGTGGAAGGTTGCTGTCCCTCTGACCGGCACATCTGGCTTGCTGTTGTCCTTGGAGAAATCTGGGCCTGAGACACAGGAAGGAGATAACCCAAACACTCCTGTGTCACAGGTCACCAGGTTGTGCTTGAGGGGGTGGTAGACATACATGGAATTTAGAGGCAGAGAAGACTGCAGAGTAGAAAGAGGATGTGCCACCCGCCCCAGGAGTGGATCAACTGGAAGTTCTCTATCTGTGCTTTCTGAAGCAGTTCAACTGTAACAGGAGGCCAAGCAGAAATGAGTCTCTCCATTTCCAAGCTAACCATGGCCAGGGCAAGCATGGATCCTTTAAACTGCAGAAATTGGTTGCATGCCATACAGTGAAGCAGCTGTTTGGTGAGGACGGCCAAATGCTGAGATGGGCTCAATGTGGGCAAAGTGAAAAGTAAGGAGTCCTACTTGACACTGCAATGGCATCGAGAATGTGAAGAAAACCCAATGGTGTGGCTGGGTGAAGATCCCAGTGCAACTTATCCAGAATAATTCTCTCCATTCTCAAAATCCCAGAAAAGGAACACCCACAAAAGCTGTCACTTGCCAATACCTGCAGTACTGGAGTTTTCTCATCCTCTTCAACAGTCTTGGCAGTCAGGAAAAAGCAGCTAGTTGCCATACAACTTAAGTATTTAAGGTGGGTCTTTACAGGAACCTTTCTCCCTCCTCCGCCGGTCTGGCCCTCGGTCCACGTGCCAGGCCACTGCTCGCAGAGGGAAGGAGGAGATGATGCCCCGGATGCCCCCGCACCACCCGTGGGAGGCCTACAGCTCCGCTGGGGAGGAGGAGCAGGAGGACCCCGAAGACGAGGTGGAAGTAGATACACCAAACTTGGCAGAAGGCAGGTTTAGAGGGTATCATGAAGTTTCCAGGCCCTTTGGAAAACCACAGATTTTTTTTTTTTTTATTGGAAAAGACAATCTGTAGGGAAGCCCAGATGTGGAAGGTGAATGTGCTAAAAATGCCTACAAATCACAGTGTTTCTCCATCCCAGAGAGATGAGGTAATTCAGTGACTGACCAAACTCAAGTAGCAATTCAACCTTCACCCAGAAACATTTTTTTTGGCCAGCAGTCTTTTGGAGAGGTTTTCAGCCACACTAATGTTTTGATCTCCATCTTGCTGTGTAAAATCTGAGGCTTAGGCACAAGAAATAACCTGCCTAATGAGATGCTTTCAGAAAGTCAAATTTCCTTTGTTAGAGAAGAGCGATTTTTAGTAAAACATTCCATTTTATAGATTTAGAGATGATGAAGCTACCTATGAAGATATGGTCTTAATCAGGAAAAAAATGGTGTTCAGGCTTAAATTAAATGAATTTAGTAACAATGTATCTAGATTAAAGAACAGGTGCACAGAGGTATATTATATACCTTAGGAATCTCTCAAAACTCCTAAGAAAAAAATGTGGAATCAAGATATGAGATTGCTGATGTCACATTGTATTTAAAAATATAGTCTTCATGAACATGGTTCTTTTAGACTGGTAGAAGTATGGAAATAATTTTAAGATGCAATCTATTTCATTATTTTGATTTCTTTATTTAAAGATTAATAAAATTTATAAAACTGAAAATATTTTGTAGATGGCAGAGAAAATTCCAACAAATCTAGTATAATGTAAGTAGGATTATAACAGTGAAGCAGTTCATCAATAATACTGTATTACTATGTTATGACAAGAACTTCATTTTATAGATTAAAAAGGAAGCTATTTCCCATGCTACCTACTATGTAATAAATGTAAGAACTGAAATTTGAACCCATGTGTGTTTAATTTTAAGTATCTGCTTTATGTTCTGGTATAGAATAATGGAAAAAAATCACAAGGCTTTGGATTTATAGAACTTCTAATTATTCATGGAATCAATCAAATGGGTAAAACAGCAGCCTTGGAGACAAGACACTGCCAAATTGAGGAACAGGTGACAAAACAATGCATTTTTAGAGTTAGATGCGAGAAGAAACACCAGTGTTAGCCAAAGCATTGATGCTACACCATGGAAAAGTTTCAAGTACAGAAAGATCTGATCTTGTATTTCTGATTTCTTAATGCATTGAAAGCCTGTGTTGAATGTAACGGAGCTATCAGTAAGGATTTAGAGAGGCTCATGCATTTATGTATGAATTATAATGCAATCCACAGGAAAAGATAATATCAAGATAGAAAGGAAAAAATGAAGTCAAGAAAATCCAGTTTTACACTCCACATGCTTCTCTCTCAAGGAGAATATAATATGTTGTTAAGCTTCAAGATTTTTTGAGATAAGATTTAATGTATTGCTTTCCTACTTTGTTGCAATGATCATTTCATGTCATAAGACAAAGGAATCTAAACACTCACACCTTATTTTAATATATCACTTGGCAGAAAAAATTATCCTCAAGAGTTGGAGACCTTCATCTCCGTATGAGATCGGATAATTTATATTATTCTGAAAAAAAACCCCAACATTTTGTATAATTAATGAAATTGTGATAACTGTGCCTTTAAAAAATTATTTATTTGGTACGGGGTCTCACTACACAGCTTGGACTCTTGTTTTCAGCCTCCCTGGTGCTGAGATTACAGGAATGTGCCACCAGTGCCTGGGGGTGGAGCTGGCAAGGTCAGCGGTACCAGGGATTGAACCCGAGTCCCTGCGCTTGCCTAAGCAGGTACTTAGTCCTCTAAGCTATCTCTCCAGCCTTACCCGGACCATTTTTATTATAACATAGGCCATTAATTTTTCTTCCAAAGGAATGGCTTTATGAACCAATCAAGATATACCCTTCCATTGTTTTCACATTGCATTTATAAATGGGCTCCGAGGCTCTTGAAACATCATAGGCTATAATCCCAGAAGCATGGAAAGGAAGCATCAGGGATTCTACCAGGTGATGTAAAAACAAAGAGCTCAATTTAAATGTAAAATTTTAAAGTCAAGGAAAAGCCAAAGGGCATTTCTCTTGACTGTTCCTGTGTTTCCTCAAGCTAATGCTCATTGACTTTCTAATATAACCTGAAGAAAGTATGTCAAATCTGTACTTAAGCTTCTCTGTTCTTTGGTATTTGATATCAGGCAAAAAAAAAATCCTGTCAACTAAATGTCTCTATTCTAAGTTGTTTGTGATTAGTGGAATTAGACAAGTGATGAAAAGTTTCAATCTATCTTGAAACTTGATGATATATATTTACATTTCACTGCCACAATGGTGTTTAAATATTATGGTTTGTACTACTATACAATTAATATTTTAATAACGATGAAAATTAGTATTTTTGAGTGCTGTCATGGCAGATACTACTATAAATGCTAATAATATATTATGTACACAGACAATGCTATTTTTCTGACTTTATTACATACATGTAGCTTATGGATCTGTATGTTGTATGAGTCTCACACATTTGTTTACCTACTAAAGTGTTTATATGTACACATGAGCAGAAATGTGCACAGGTTTTTGCAGTGGTAGATTAATGAGTAAGGTTCAGTTCTCCAAGGAAACATAATCTCTCTCTCCCTCCCTTCCTCCTTTTCTCCCTCTTTCTTATGTGTGTGCTCATATTTCTGCAGAGGTTAGCTGGTAAAACAAGAAGGCTGGAAAATATGAACTCTTAGCCCTTAGGCAGGAGTGGATACTGCAATCTGGAGAATTCTTTAGCATTGTTCTTAAGGATTTTCAAATGACTAAAGGAGATCTAGCATCTCAATAATTTTTCTAATTAAAATCAATAGGAAACCACTATTACAAATTATCATCTGCAGTGCAGTAGATTAGTTCACAGGTATCAGTATATATAGTTAGTCAGGGTGAGAATCTTTCCAATTAACTGCTAGATTAAAGAATCTTCTGAATATTCTCTGGATCATTGCCTTGCTCATCTTTTACATATAACTGCATGGCTTGACATTGTCATGTTTCCTAGCTCATGTCCTTTCCCTCTCTTGATTAGTTAGTCCTTGAGATCCTGCTTTCCGTTTATGTGTATTACATCTTTCTATTTGTATTTCTTCTTTGGAGTTCTTATACCAGGGAGACTATACGATATTTACACATGTGTGTCTGGTTTATTTCACTTATGAGTATATGTTCAAGTGGCATCCACTTCAATATAAAGGCAGTTTATCATTCTTAATAGCTGAATAATACTCCATTGTGTAAAAATACCACGTCTTTCTCAACCATTCCTCAGGTGATGGGCATCTTGGTTGTTTCCAAGATTTGGCTATCACAAATTGTGCCGCTATAAACATAGGCACACATATATCCCTATGATATGATGTTTTCAGATCCTGTGGGAAAATTCCCAGTAGAGGAATAGCTGGTTTAAAGGGGATTTCCAGACCAACTTTTCTAAGGAGTCTCCATACTGATTTCCATATCGGTTGCACCAGTCTACACTCCCACCAGCAGTGGAGAAGGGTTCCTTTTTCCCCACAGCCTCTCCAACATTTGTTGTTGGGTGATTTCTGGAGAGTCACATGGGGAGAAGACACTCTCTCAGGCTTTCACAGAGAGCATATTGGCCAAGCAATGGCCATGACTCATCCACATGGCTGCACTGACAAAGGTTCTACAATCTGAGGTACAGGATCTCATGATAAATCCTGAGGGCATTTCACTGACCTTGTCAGACCAAAAAGCTACAACTCTTGTTGCATAGGTCCTGCTTTACCTTGGTCTTAACCATCCAGCAGAAAAGTATGAAGACAAAATATAAGAAATAAAGCCATGCTGTTAGGTTGAGCTGTGAGGGACTCAGGTCAATAATTTCTGACATTGCCAGTTAAACAGAAGACCCAATGCTATTATGGGCTACTGGACTCTTTTAGAATATTTTGCTGAGTTTACACACTTATAATATTCAATAATGGAACTTAGAAAAAATGGTGTATACCGATGAATGTCCATTTTGTATCTGTGTATTCAAAGTGGTTAGGATAGATATATATTTGCATTCTCTTAATGAATAGAATGATTTGTTCTAATGGTGTTTGTAAATAGGATCACAAGTCCGCATCTTGTACAGCAATTAACCACTAAGAAGAATATATGCAGTGTATTATTTGTTGAAACTGTACTTCCGATTTGATTTGAAACTGTCTCATTGCTATCTGTTTATCAATAAAACTTTGAAAAAAAATCAATAGGAACATCTAAAAATAATTTCACATCTAAAATATTTCTCAACTAGTTGTTATTTAAATATTTACCTACTATAGACAAATTTATACATAAAATTAACTATGACCACTACAATTGACACATACAAAGGATAATAGAGTTGGAACATAGAACCAAAGTAAAGATTAGAGTAGAATACTGCAGGAATATTACTGTATTACAAGTTCTGGAGAAGTTCTGAATTACTACCATACTAAGTTTAGTTTCAAGTAAATGTTTGGGAATATTTTAATTTTCCTTGTCACAACTGGATGACATGGCAACAGAAAAGGACAGGCCTGAAATTTAGGAAACAGCCAACTCTGACTCTAATTCAAGAGCTCTTAGTGGTACCTGAATACTCACACATGCTTCCTTTTGTGTTTGTGTTGAAGCCCCAAGAAACTGTATTTGTGTGAAAATGCTAAGATCAGGAAATAAAAGGAACACAATATGAAAAACAAATGAGTAAAACCAATTGACACAAGGGAGAAATAAATCGAAGGTTAAAAAACTGAGTAAACAGGTAAACAATAAATGAATAAGAGAGTAAGAATAAAACAGAAGTTATTAAAATGAACCTATGATGCTTATGGACAAGTAGAGGTAAGAAAAACAAGAGATACCTTTGAAAGGAGATCTTCATCTTAAATGTTTACACATTTCTTGAAAAATTGAGGAAACCAAAATACTTGGAATTGAGTGTGTGTATTAGGGAAGGAAGTCAGAATTGTGCAGTTATGTTATTAACTTGATCAATACCCATAACCAGACAATTCAGCAACACCATCATCACTGATGCATTTAAGTGCTTGTAATCTGCTATTGATTGCCAGCTCACCAGATATTTATAAAAGCTCCACATCTCCTACCTATTGAACACAAACAATCTCAGTGGCAACCTTGGCTTAAACCAGATGCATAAAAATCTACATCTAATAAATTATAAATATGCATATATGATACATTTAAAAATTCAGATATACTATTTGATTGTTTAAATAGAAATAAAATGACAAATGTAAAAACAATGGAATTGTTAAAACATTCAAAATAGCATCAATGAATATGTTCTCTTCACATCATGATGCTACTGTAGAAATAGATGAAATAAAACCACCTTCTGCTCAATTTTAATTATTAGTAACTACTTTAAAATATGTTAAGCAAATAAATGTCTCACTACATACAATATTATGTATATGACTCGGTTATGCCTCCATGGGAGAGAGGCTTCTTAGCATTTGATACCTTTGATTGGATTCTCCATAACACACGTGCACTTGCAGGCACACACAGACAAAAACACAACACAAGTTTAACACATCACTTTGTTTTATTTTATTTTATTTTTGTTCTTTTTGGCAGAACCGGGAATTGAACTACTCAGACCATTATGCTTGCCAGGGAAGTGCTTATTCTACTGAGGCCTCTCCCTGGCCCCTAACAAATTGCTTTAAAGAACAGATTCATCATTATACTTTAAAAATTAAAGTACACAAAATTTGTATGTTTAGACAATAGAATTGTCTAAATATGGGGCCAAAAATGTGCCCATATTGTGCTTTAGTTCTCATTTTTCATGTATACTGCAAGAAAAAAAATTGAAAATAAAAATCCAGGGAAAACAATCCTAGCATAACTCTGTTTGAAAAACTACATTAATAAGGGATCTAGGCAATTAGAAATAACTGACTTGGAACAGAATTAACCTAGAAAATTTTAGGTTTTAAATTAATGTCTGAATAAAACATACATAATGTTTTTTCAGTGTCAGAACTTATGATCCTTATCTTCTAATGTATGAAAGATCTTGTATAAGATTAGACTTTTTTCTATGAAAAGTAAGTAGAACTCAGTTTAAAAAATCAGATTTTGTTTTCTATTGTGATATTTGAAATCACAAATTCAGTGACCTTAACTATTAGAAATAGTGTGTCTTTCTTATTTATTTATTTATTTTAACTTTATGTATTTGATACAGGGTCTCACTATGCAGTTCAGATTTGTAGTGAACCACCTGTTTCAGCCTCCTCAACCCTGGGATTACAGGAGTGCACTACCTTTCCTTGTGTGGGTGGCTGACTCAGCACACCAGGGATGGGGCCAGCACAGCATGCAGTACTGGGATTGAACCCAGGTCCTTGAGCTTGCCTGGGTAGGCACTTACAGCACTGAGCTATCTCACTGGCCCTAACATGTTTATTTTAAACTAAGATTGGTTTTGATACATTTCAATTTTTTAAGAGTTTATTTATTTCATCGCTGATGGGCCTTGAAGGGATTCAATACTGACCCTTTCATTGTGTTTGTGTTTGTCAAGATAGGTGATGAAATAGTCTAGTGCTGTAACACTTTGAAGTAAGGAGGAATTACTCTGGACTTCCCAGGCTCCATCCATCCCAGTGTTCTTGAAGGAATAGGATGTCTTCCAGCGCCCTAGCCTAGAGGATGGCATCACCTCTGTCTGTAGAGGAAGGCCCAGCCCCGGTGCTGCGCAGATACAGCACAAACAGCGGACCTCCCTTCTCCCTGTGTAGGTTCCCTGGGCTTAGGAAAGTGGTTCCCCATCAATCCAAGGCTTCTGTTGTTCTGTAGTGCCTATTTGTAATTAGCACATGCATATCATATGACTTGTAGTATATGCATGAGTTCCACCTCACCGGCCTGAAATTGGCACCATGTAGTAAGAGAGCTTCACAGTGCTTTGCAATTGCTTTGAGGTTTTGACTTACTGTTTTTGATGATTGTTGATGTTGAACACATTTAAAAACATTTGTGGGCTATTTGTATATGTTCTTTGGAAAAATGTCTGTTCAGGTCTTTTACCCAATTTTTAAAATTCCTTTATTTTATTTTGTTTAGGTTTTGTATTTGTGGTAATGAGGATTTAACCTATGCCCTCGCCTGTGATAGCCAATCACTCTACCAATGATTCATGCTAGTTCTTACTCATGTTTTGATTACACCACTGCATTTTGTGCTATTCTATTGTAGGAATTCTAAAATATTTTGGATATTAGCATCTTATGAGATATATAGTTTGTAAATATTTTCCCATTTCATAGTTGCCTTTTCACTGTTTTGATGTTGAGTTACTTGCTGTGTAAGATCATATTTTTATAAATATTTCATTTATTTCAGATAGAGAATCATGCTAATTATTTTAACTTTGCTTAGGTTTGTTTGCATGGCCTAATGTTTGTGAACCTTTGGCAAACATTCAGTAATTTCCTGGGAAGGATGTTAGTGTTTCTGTATTATATCAATGCATTCAAGTATATTAACTGTGTTATTCAAATATTTCATTTCTTGTTTTTTTGTTCTGTTCGATCTATGAATTACTGAAAAAATATTTTAAAATGTATGCAAAATAGAGAATTTATTGATTTTTCCCTTGCTGTTGATTAACTAGGTTTTATATCATTATCATAGATGTACAGCACTAGTGACCTTGGTTCTTCCCCTTTCCCCGAATCCATGCTCTGCTTAAACACATCAAGTTTCCACACTGTCTCTAGCCTTTGCCTTCTTGGTCTAGCAAAATTTTTGTAACTGTGACATGAGTCGGAACAGAGCTTTAACAATTGCTGTAGCTTGTGGCCATTTGCTGATTACAGTGAGTTCGTGCCCTGACTAGACTTCTCAAAACATCCCAGCATGGATCATCCAGACTAATAGATGATTAACTAATGAACAGTCACATAAATAATACTATTTGCCACATGATCATCTGAAACCTAAAATGCTGACTTGAAATCTCATGAGAAAATCTGCTTTACAAGAAAATCTCTGGCATTGCATTGTGTGTGGTTATGTGCGCTCTGATTTAACAATTTTATTTCAACAAAAAAGGAGAAAATATTTTGTTTCTATAAATGTTTATATTATAATATATGACTGGATTGACAATTTTATTACTATATAAAAGACTCAAAAACAAGTAATTTTTGCACTTTTTTCTCTAAGGTTGATTTATTTCTGACTAGAATTTTTCTTACTACTTCATATTTAAGAAGTTTTCATCCTTACGTTTTGTGTAAATCTTTCCCGTAATGTAGTAGAGCAGATGCAGATTGCCATAATCAGTGAAAATTCTTGTGCTTTACGTTGCCTTACTTGTGATACGTGTAATAGAAAAAAGATTGCAAATAGCATACGGAGGAAAAGAGAGATTGGAGAGTAGTTACTCACTTGCAAATAACTTTATATATATATTATTGAAAAGGAGTTACAGGGGCTGGTGAGATGGCTCAGTGGTCTAAAGCACCTACTGAGAACAAGCTAAGCTAAGCAAAGCACAGGACCGCGGTTCAATCCCCCAGCATCACATGCCAGCCAGCCCCGCCCCCTGGTGGGCTGAGCTGGTCACACACACACAAAATAAATAAACAAATAAATAATTTTTTTAAAAGGAGTTACATATATATATGTAACTCCTTTTTAAAAAATTTGATATATATATCAAACTGTTTTTAGCATTTATTTTATTTGATAGTTGTGATAGTTCATTTCCATTATCACCTTAACCAGATTGAAAGATATGTAAATACCTGCTAAAGCATTATTTCTGAGTGCATTTATAAGATTGTTTTCAGAAGAGACTAATATTTTAATCAAAGTGGATAGGCACTATCCAGTTGATGGAGATCCCCAACAGAACCAAAAGAGGCACGATGAATTTGCTTAATCATTTGGAGCCGAACACGTTCCTCCTTCTGTTCTGGCCATCAGAAATCAAAGCTGCAAATTGCAGAAAGACAGGTACCATAGCTTGTGTAAATTTTGCCTATGCACTTAGAGATTTGCACCAATGGACACTTGGGCTCTCAGATTTTGAGTCTCAGACTGAGAGGTACACCTTCAGCCTTCCTGACTTGGACACTTTTGGAAATGGAGTCAGCATGCTACTGGATTTCCTTACAGATGATTTATTATGAAACTTTTCAATTTCTCACATGCCACTAATCATATGAAACTAATCCCCCATATATCCTCTTTCAAATATCCTTCTTCCTCTCTGTGTCTTTCTGTCTCTCTCTCTGTCTCTTTCACTTTCTTCCTCTCTGTCTCTCTGTCTCT
>NW_004524778.1:1890423-1894697 GCF_000260255.1 Octodon degus
TCTCTCTCTCTCTCTCTCTCTCTCTCTCTCTCTCTCTCTCTCTCTCTCTCTCCCCACCCCATACACACATATCCTATTGGCTCTATGACTCTAGACAATCTGTAGGATAACACTAAACATCCTACAGGATTTCAGTTGAAGTTATACCTGAAGACCAAATTGATGAAAAAAAATTCTAACAAAATAAAACCTTCTAGAAAGTATTTTAGGCTATACAAAGTTATCATCCACCTGCAATGCTGGGTCTCATTATAGAGACCAATGTTTTATTCCAAGTCTACTCAATTCCATAACTTTGATTCAGAAGATCCAGTGACTAAAGCTGTAACAAAGCAACCACCAAACATGTCTGTGATTTCTCATTATATCCATGATGCTGACTGATGAGGTGGGGATTTGAGAAACACATATTTGTTGTTACAACTCTGTGCTCCTTGGAATCTACAACACCATCATGGGAAGAACTTCAACACCCATCCACAGGGACTGGAGCAGTGTGAGATGAGTGAGGCTCCTGAATGAGGTGCAAAGCTTAAGAAGAGATCAACTATATATATAAATGACTGAACCAGATACATCATATTTCTATGTCATATATGTCTGAAAATAAAAATCAACACAAACCCCATGATGAGTGGCATGGTGCTATTTGAAAATTTAAATAAAAACCACAGCTGCCAGTGTGTGTGAGCATCCACAGTTCTTACTTTTCTTGCCTTCATAGCTCAAACTTCTTCCTCAGTTGTGGTCTACAGGGGAATTTTTGGGGAGGGTTTTCATTTGTTCTCATGTACAATAGAAAATTTAAATGTTCAGATTCAGGATATGAAATCTGATGTTCTCCATAGCCGAAGAAGGTAAAGGTATCTGTATTGTTAAATATTTGTTTCAAATGGAATGGCTCTCAAATGCATTTCCCCACAAGCATAGCTGAATTTTATTTTCATTTATATTCTTATGTTGACTCAAAAAGTAGTCCATTTTTTGTGATTTCTGATCTTTAAGGTTTAGGCTTTCTTAGCTTTGGATTTTGCTATGATTTACATATGGTCTGTCCCCTCTGAAACTTACACTGAAATTTGGTTTCCAGTGTGGCGGTGTTGAGAAGGGGTGAGAACTGTAAGAGGTAATGTGGTCATGAAGAGAGATTGCTGCAGTCTCTGTGGACATATGAGACATGTCCACAGCTCCAACTCCCTCAAGAGGCTTCAGGTTGGAGGACTGCTTGAGCTAGAAATCCAAAACCAGCTTTGGCAGCAAACAGAAAGGAGGCTAAATGCAATACTCATGAGACTGGATTGGTTACCAGTCATTGTAAGAGTGAACTGATGTAACATGCCCATTTGCCTTTCTGCTTTCCTGGCTGTGCTATAACATGGTACACAGCATGAGGCCCTTAGCAGATGCTAAACAGATGCTGGCAAAGCTGGTGGATTTCCCAGACTCTAGAACTATGAGCCAATTTTTTATTATTATTATTATTGGTAATCACACATCTTCAGACACAATGATTTAGCAACAAGACATAGACTCTGGGCATACTGCTTTTACTTCAGCAGATACATTATTTTCTTTACTTCTATCTGTAATTCTTTGAATTACAGGCTAATTCTCCTTCAACCTGTCATCCCAGGACTGGTGCAGCTGAAAGAGGAGGATTGCGACACTCCAAACTGTGTAGTGAGACCCTGTGCAAAATACATTCATTTTAAAAAGGATATCACTTAATATACTTAATTTTATAATTTAATTCTTTAGAGAGTTGCTTCTTGCATTTTTCTACATCAAAACATGCATGTAAACAGTTACAACAATATGACTAGTTGGATGTGGTGTCCCACACCTGTAATCCTAGCACTGTGGGAAATAGGTCACAGGTTCTAGCCAACCTGAATAAGTCAGTAAGATCCTGTCTGATAATAAGTAAAGTAATGAACCCAAACAGAGCAGAAATTACAGCTCAGTGTGAAGGTCCGAGTGGAGACAACAGCAAGTTATTTGATGCTGAATACCACTGGCTTAATATTTCAAAATTTCTTTAGTTGACTAGGTATATGAAGGAAGAAATTTATTTAAACTCTGTGTAATGGATAGCTAACTGGTGGTCCACTTCTTACACCCAGCTGAATTCAGGTAGCATCGTGCTGGGTGTGGAACACCCACCTGAGGGTTGTTGCCAAAAGTATAAAAGACAGAGCAATAAAAACTGTTCAGGACATTGTTAGGGAAGTTTGGACAAATTGTTGGCTCAGTTGGAGACTGCTAGTTGCCTGCGCTGTTCTGTTGGAGGACCTTGTTATGCTGGCTTTCGCGATGAACTTTGGAGGAGCTCTGGTCCTCATTTGACCTTCACTTCCTGGCCCTGGAGGGGAAGATGGTGCACTGCTCAACCTCATGAAGAAGCTTGTTGCACTGGATTTCCTGGTGAGAACTTGGCTTTGCTCATCACTGGAGGAGCTCAGGACCTCGCTGTTGCTGAGGACAGCTGTGATTCTTTTGAGGGAGCTCTGGTGCTTACCTTGATTATTGCTTCCTAGCTCCAGTTCAGATCCCTCAGCTTGCTAGCACAGATCCTTCATCCCGCTGGCAAAGACTTTGGAGCTTCTACCACTGACCTTTGGGCCTTCCCAGCACAGATCTGAAAAGCAGCCTACAGGAGACTTTGTTGTGGGCTCTAGGCCTCCAGCTGGATTTGTCGGAGCCATTGTTATGAATTCTAGGTTTTCAGCTGGACTCATGCAGCACCCTAGGATCCAGGCCCTCAACTGGGTTCTTTAGTATTTGGTTTTTGGGCAGATTTCCTGCACTTTTTGAATGATTCTTGGGTGTTTCCTTATAAAAGAATTTTATACAATGTGTCCTGTATTGTATTGGTCCCCTTGCAAAAACCCCAAACCACAACATCCTACTAGTACATTTTACTCAATCACAAACCATTTGTGCAAAATGGTGTTTCCATAAACTTATATAGATTATGATTACATACTTAGTTATGTATTCTTCAGTCAGATCACACTTGCAAGATGCAAATATTTTCTCTATTCCTTTAGTTGGAATAATTTCTATGAAGTAAATTTTTCCTATCAAAAATTCTTTGCCTATTTCGAACTTATAATAAACACCTTTTGGCAATATGCCAAGTAATTAAAATAAATAAACCCTTTGTTGATGTTGCATATTAAATGTATATAAAAAACCTAACTGTTGCAAAAAATGTTGTATGGAATCTATAGCTTATGAACTCTGCCTCTCTCCATTTATCAAAGTCCTGTTGTTCTCTAGAACAAACAGATCACTCTGCTGTTGCCCAAGGGTACAGGTGTGCAAGCAGAGCACTCTCTAAAACCAGATGAAAAATAAATGTACCTATTCAAGTGAAAAAGTACAGCAAGCACATCTATTATTTATGGTACCAATTACTTTGTGAATTTTCAGATTTGTTTTTGATGTAAAAATGGGAGACATGGCCCAGAGTATATTTCCATGTAAGTCATGTCTCTCTATGTAGATTGTGCTGAAATTTAAATAATTCAAGTAGTTTATTAGGCTAAAGCGCTATTTCACCTGAATGCATGTAAATGAAAAGAAAAAAGCAAGTCTTACTAATATACTCTTTACTAATATATTAAAATATATAGATGACTGAACAAATTCTGGCTTTACTACTAGAAATATAATGAAAATTTATCTTTAGAATACAACATATGCTTGGAATTTGATATCTATTTGTGACACACAGGCTCAAAATACAAAATTGCAAAAAGTCAAATAATTGCAATTAAATAGTTAAATGTATTAGTATTTCTGTCAGACTACAAAGACGCATGCTTTATCTTACTAGGTCAAGTTGTATCTCTAAAGTGAACATTGTGCACGTGGGTGCAGATCACCACATTGCTAAGCACAGAATTTCAAAGTAAAACACACTCAGAAGGTACAAAATAATGATGTTATTATGTGGCTTCACACTCAAAAGGTACAAAATAACGATCTCTTTATGTGGCTTCCTTAATACTTTTTATTTTCAGGTACTACAAGATTCAAATAATACTAAACTTTAAATTTTAAATGTTCATATGTTATCTTTCATATTTCATTAGCTTCCACATGTAAAATGTATTCACATGATTAAATTAAATAAATGTAGTCTGACTCTAATAGGGAAGTTAGTTTGTTTTGTGTTAGGAGTTAATTCATAATGAGAATACTTTAAAAGTATTCACTAAGGGCTGGGGAGATGGCTCAGTAGAATAAGCTCTTGCCTGGCAAGCACA
>NW_004524778.1:1900690-1903537 GCF_000260255.1 Octodon degus
CATGCCACCACTCCCAGTCTCAATGCCCTCTCAGCTTGCCCTGGGAGGAGGGAAGCACAACACACCCAGGGATGGAACCCAGGGGCCTGTGTCTGCCTAAGCAAGTGCTTCAGTCTGCTGAGCTATCTGTCTGGCCCTTGCTAAGATATTATTTTAACTCAACAGAAAGAAAATATTTTATTGTCTTTCATAAATTTTTGAGGATTTTTTCAAGTTTAACCTAACCTGTGATATTCAGTGATAATTTAAATTGTTTTAAGAACAAAGGCTATGAGAAATTGAAATCATACTAAGACTAATTGACAGAAGTGAGTAAATGTGTCAGGAACATCCATAGAAATTAGTGGTTTGCCTAAAAGGTTAGGTCACACATTTTATATAACACAAATTACTGAGAGTCACAGATTAGTCAGTCAAAATTGCAAATGTGCTAACAGGTTACAGCTTTGTGTTCCTGGATGAAGTCTTCCACATGATTATAGCAATGTAGCTTTCTTATATTGATAATAGAAATGATGCCTGTGGTGAAATGTTATTAATCATCATCCATATGTTATAACATTAGTTATATTTTTATTCAGTAATGTTGACATGGATACAATTCAATAAAATATGAACACAGTAATAGAGATTGCTCAGATAGAAAAACAAATGCCTGTATAGATAAGCAGAAGAAACATTATTTTATTATTTCTCAGGAGGCAGGATATAACAGTAATGGGTACACTAAAATAACTCTTATTATATCAACTGTGTTTGAGTATAAGAGAGGAAATGTTCCAAACACCAGTACCCATTTAGAATAAGTCCATGTACACAATCAAACCAAGCCCTTCCCTTTGCACTAACAAATCCAGAAACTAAACATTAAAAGGTGGGATGATAGTTATCATAGAAAGAAGAATTTTCTTAAGTAACTATACATATCAAATAGTCATAAACATGCATATACACACATACATATGCCCACAAACTAAAGACTCTTTACTTGACCAACATTGATCAGACCCCTCAGCTTCTCATAAGGGTCATTTGTGAACTGCCAAGCAAAGTCTAGTACTGGCAAGAACACAGTTAAGTCATTTTACTCATTTATGTTTATTGGTGCATGTTTGCAGTTTATAGAGATTGTACTCCTCCTAAGGAATTGGTATATGTACATAACGTATCTTAACTTTTCTTTCTTCTTGTTTATCCATTAGGTGAATGCTCACACTCTTTACCTGTGATAACCCTGGATATTCGATCAGTTTTTTTAACCATGGCATCTCATTTGGATTGCCCTGGTCTACCTACACCTGAAGCCTATTTCATGTAGCCAGAATCTCCAGTTCTCTTGATGCATCTGCCTAGTAACTTTCTACCTAGTAATCCCCCCCCCTTTAATGTATTAAGTTGATACAGGGTCTCACTAAGTTACTAAATTCTCCAGGCTGGACTTAAACTTGTGAACATGCTGCCACTCTCCCAGAGCTAGAATTACAGAAATGTGACACCATGCCCAGGTTTAGGGAGACTACCAGAAAGAGTTCTTGATTTTTGGAGGAGCTGAAATGTTTACTTATTGTGAGAGAACATCATCAGAGACATCCAGTAGTAAAATTCCCTCTATCAGTACTCTTACAGAAGGAATTTTACACATGAATTTCTTTCATGCACTCTCAGCACATGTGCATGTGGCATGTACCATTAATAAAGGACACTTCCAGTACTATGCCTACTCAGTTACAGAAGTGTGATCCTTTATTCTTCTTCATTTGGTGAAAGAATTGAGAGAGGAGGAGAGAGAGAAGGAAAGGAAGGGAGGGAATGGAGAGAGAGAGAGAGAGAGAGAGAGAGAGAGAGAGAGAGAGAGAGAGAGAGAGAGAGAGAGAGAGACTGATATAGTCAAGAGGAAAGAGTACATTCCAGACCACTCTACAATATGTGGTAAAATCACATGTTCTAAAAGACAAAACAAAGCAAACCAACTCATTGAATCATGTTCATGCATCAGGAAAGGGTTGGGAAATCTGATCTCTGTTTATTGCTAGCTATCTGGCACTGGCTAGTGTTTTAGCTCTGGTTTTCTTCCCTGTGAAACAGAGATAAGGGTACACATCATTTGTCTTCCTTTTTGTTGTAATGAAGTACTTTTATTGCTGTTAGCAATGCTATTAGCAGCATTCTTAATTTTACTGTGGCAGGGTATATTTTAAACAATAAGGAAACATTGTTTTGAAACTTAATCCAATTTGACCTACTGATGCCTCAGTGGATAATATATCAAAGGATAAAAGACAGACATGTTAGACTTAACAAGCTAATACTGAAGAAAATGCCGAAGCAAGGGCCTGAACCTGCTACAAGATTTGCCAGTGCCACCCTGATTTTACTACTAACTTCCTTATTTCTAGTTCACCTACCTGCAATATTGTCAGTAGAAATAATTTTCCCTCCGTTTTTATGATGCTTGCAGTGTATACTGGAATGAATAATGATTATTTTTTTCCTAAGTGGATATGCAGCAGAGCCAAAAATCAGAGTGCAGCACTTGGAAACCACTCATCATGTGGGGAAGGCACATGCCCTAGAAGGCAGAAACAATTGCATTTGACCCCGATAACTGAATGGGTTATGTGCACCCAAACCTTGCTCTTTAAAACAAAATAATGAAAATGTGCTTCAAAGCGATAAATAATTCCCCAGAGAGGAGGCAAAAGACTTGCTCTATGTGAATTCTGAGCGTTACTCGTAGGAACAAGAGATTCTTATAGCTATAGCTCCCCAAGGAGGAAAGCCTGGCCAAGTCAAGAAGATAGGCACAACGTGAGCTCAGGAAGGCGCAACGTGAGCTCAGGGAGGCGC
>NW_004524778.1:1903637-1905295 GCF_000260255.1 Octodon degus
AAAAAACTGTTCACTAAAACTGCACGACTATAGTAAAATGATTTAAAATACAGATTATTGAAACAGAGCCATGATAAGATTTGAAAATTTATAGTCTATATTGGATAACTTTGTAAAGAACTGTTGAGAGTATGAAATATACTATATATAAAATATATTGTAGCAGCATGAAAAACACATTACATAAATGAATTATTTACTTAAATTGTAAAATAATATGTAAAATAGATTAATATGGTCAATGGCATATTTGTGACATAGAACCCCTTTTCTCAAACACATTTAAAATAAAACTAATGGGGCCAGGGAGATAGCTCAGTAGAATAAGCACTTGCCTGACAAGCACAAAGGTCTGAATTCTATCCCTGATTCCAAAAAAATAAAAAAGAAAAGAAAAGAAGAAGATAAAAATGAAACTAGTCCCTATCCACACCACTGTTGTGTGGTCTCCAGCTATTACTGTACCCTGACCTTCAACTGACCCAGTCACACGGAGTTTTCTCAGTGGCATTCTTTGTTTCCACATGAACATCATTGTTTGCTGTTGAAGGTAGTAGCTGGTACATTTGCAAGTATGGATCTGGAAATCCTAAGTGTCACACATGTCCATTGCAGGGGCATACAAGTGGAGGCCAAAATGCATGCAGAAAAAGTAAATTCACCTGGAAAATTTATGGTTTTAAAAGTATGTTAAACAGCAATTTAAATTTTATGAAGAAAGTGAAACTGTAGTAGGATTTTCTTGCAATATAATATATATTATACATCAAGTTTGAGATAGATAGATAGATAGATAGATAGATAGATAGATAGATAGATAGATATGTAATACATCAAGTTTGAAGTCTGGTAACTTTTCAATTACAGTTGTTAATGACCTGGTAACCAACCCCCCTGAAAAGAGAAAGACTAAAAAGAAGTTTCTGATGACATGATTTCTTCAATGAATGGAATAAAGAAAATACTATTATCATTTCAGAGCTCAGTGCCTATAAAGGTGTTAATACAGAGAATGATAAACTAAAAATAAAATGAAGGTTTCGTGCAGCAAAGAGAAAATCATAGAATTTTCAGAAAAGAGGAACAAAAATATATTAAAAGGTCAGATGAATGGCTAATGACTGCCTTGTTTTATGTTTTTTCTTTTTTTCACTAGGGAAGATATTTTAGATTTTGCCTGATAGAGCAAGTATTATTCTAGAAAGTTATTTTTTCTAAATACACCTTTCTTTTTTTTTTTTCACGCAGTAGTCAGTTTCCTTCTACAGTTTCACTTTACCACTCTGTTCTTTATGAAAGCACCAGCAAAAGCCAGTATGTGACCTGAATTCTTGCCAAGATACAAATGTGGTTCCTAAAAACACTCTAGTATGTAGTTGTGCTGTGCATTTTTGTAATACTAGTTTCTTTTTGGTCAACACTTGAGAGCAACCTACTTTACTTTCTCTGTGGTTGGTATACTTGTCTGCTGCTAGGGAGATAACCCCTAGATATCTTTTCCATTCCAGTGAAGATAATGATGCACTAAAATAGCTCTCAGGTGTACCTAAAACCATGACATTGCAAGGAAGTTTATATTTTAAAGCAAAAAAGTTACATTCCATTAGGTGTTAGTATCTAATAAATATGCAGTGCACTGAGAGACTTCCAAGAAAGAG
>NW_004524778.1:1911535-1918591 GCF_000260255.1 Octodon degus
ACGTGAGCTCAGGGAGGCGCCACGTGAGCTCAGGGAGGCGCCACGTGAGCTCAGGGAGGTACAACGTGAGGTCCTCGAGCATTTTTATTCCTAAGAACCTCTGCTGACAGATAGTAAAGCTGTGATAACTCTCATGCAGTGTGGGTGCCTTTCTTCCTACAAAGCCCGGTGGAAGAAACTTTACCTCAGTGCATAATTATTCTTCTTTCGTTTGAGTATGAAGGGGATTTCAAAACTGACAGACGCTAAAAAGCAGGAAGGATGTGACTACTCTGGAATCAACCCTATATCCTGCACATGTACGTTTCCTTTCACACCGTTCACACTTGCAATTTTATAGTGCTTTAAAGCACATCACCAAATTATTTGAAATCTATTATTAATTGGGAGAGTACATGTGTTTTACTATTTTCAAAAGTGTGGAGGAGCTTGAGACAATTACTACTTTGGCTGCCGAGAACTTGATAGACAAGAATTGCTTACAGACAAATGTAATTGCTTGTTTCAACCTGTATGTGAAAAAACAGGTCATAGACATGTGAGATTTATAGTTAGAGTCAGGCTATTTTTGAAAACAAAGTAAGCGTGTACTTCTTGCTCAAATATATTTATTTATAAGGTATTTTTCTTTAAAATGAAAACAATGCTTGATTCCACAAAACATTTATTTTTATTATAGTGAATTATATTGAAGCAATGGATTATATTGAGTATAATAAATTAGTATTCCATATTCTAGTCATAATGTTTAATTAATATAAACATTTTTAGTTAGGTCATTTACAACTTAGCTGTGCAATAAAAACAGTGAAACTTGATAGCAGATTATGGGACTTCCTGTAACTAGGAATTGCCTCACATTTTAACTGCTGGACATGCAGTTGAATGTCATTAAAACAGCTTCATTTTAATAGGTATAAAATTACCACATGGTTGGTCCCTGCCATGACCTCTTAAAACTGCAATTTGATTCAGAGACAATTCTGTGGAAGTCTCTCTACCTCCGCTCCAGCATAACGCAATTTTCTCCTTTGGTAAAGGCAGTTCTGGCTTATTGATTTGAGCAATTGAAATATGTGGCTCCTCAAAACCTGGAGTAACGAAGGGTTGTCAAGGTCAAGAAGTATTTTATCAGTGGAGATTGCATGTATACCACAGAGACTTGCTGTCAGAGTTAATTTTTCTCATTGAATGGCCACAAGAAATCATTTAAATATTTTACTTTGTCATTACCATGCTACACAGCATTATAAAGAGCCTACAATTGCTCTACTTTTGGGCATTTCCCAGAGCTTAAATACTGACACTCATCATTGATAAATAACACTTGTTAACTAATCATACACCATTAGGTCATGTGTCTGAATAATTTGCCATGTAATTTTCTCACATTAGTCAAATTAAAATGTGGAAATGCATATACGATTTTAGTCAGTCAACTTAATGGTAGGTGATATGTTAAAAATAATTAACTGCCATGTCATATTATTCTAAATTTGAATGAGTTTCCCTTTTGACCCAAAGATTTGCAAACATTGTACAAATATGGGTAAGTAATTTATTCCATATATGTTCATATACATGATAAGGAGGGCAATATCTTCAAAACCTATGCTGTATTGGATTTACACATTGTGCAAGGTGAAGGAATGGGTCAGTGGCAAGATAACTAGATCAATGGGATGCAGATGAGACCCAGGGCTTCTGGGAGCTTGGTGCCAGAAGAAGAGCAGTAGAATGGACACCATCACAAAAACTAATTTTTCTACAGCCCGGACTTGATTGTGCACACCATGGTCAATGTTACTAGAGAAAGCTGCTGCTTCTGCCAGATGACCTTCCAAAAAACACAATATTAAGAAAGATTCTTGCTTTACACTATTCCATGTCTAGAGGGTTACTTTTTATAACTGAGTAGAAATCTATCAAAGTAACAGCTTTGCATGTCAGTAATGCTGTGATTAGCCAAAGAATATGTCATTACTGCACACTGCTCAGCTATAAGCAAAATAGCTGGAGGTGAGGAAAGAAAGGATCCCCTGAGACAACCCAGATTGGTTTCATCAACCAATATTTTTGCTCTTGGGAAATCATTAAATAAATCATCATGATTAAATGTTGGCATCATAGTAGATTTTCCAGGGCCATTTAAGAATAAGAATTCTCAGTATAGTTTGGTCTGTTCAATAGCCAAGAAAACCATTTGAAGCCATTAAGGACATTTCAAAGTACTAGGAAAAAATAGAAGTAAAATATAACCTTTGGAGACATTGATTTTGAGAGTCACCACCATGGTGGGTTCTTGATGAATGTTTGGAGATGTATCTATACAACAATAATAAAAATATCAATTATTTATGACCATCCAGTTCCTTCATTTTCCAGAGATGAACATGTATATGTCCCAGTAATTCAAAGTTATGATGACCTCTTATAGATGAAGCTGACAGCTCTTTGAATAGACAATTTCTCTAGAAAAGATCAATGTTTAAGTTTATGATTGTTCCAGATATTCTTTATTTCAACATGAGCTGTTTATGTACTTAGATCAAAGCAGGCACTGTGCTAACTGGCATCAATTTTCAGAGGACACAGGCAGAACATAAAAACAACATGACTATATTATTCTGCAAATGAAGGAATTATGCAATTGCTGCTCAGGGAAAAGTAAAAGAAAATCATCCAAAATGGAGCGATGACTGCCAAGAGATCAGGTCAGCAAGAAAGGTGCACTATCAGGTGCAGGAGTTACTGACTAAGGCAGGGAGACAAAGGGATCAGGAAGGACCAAGACTGATGATACAGGCATAGTGCTCACACTAATCTGAGCACCTGGGAGCCTCTAGAGGGAAGATTAGGAGTTTCACCTCAACTTGGGCAACTTAGCAAGATAAGACTCTGCCTATAAATAAACACAAAATTTAGAAAATTCTAGGGCCATATCTCAAAGTGAAGGCCCTGGTTCAGTCTAGAGTACTAAAAAATCATGCAGTGTTAAGCATATGGTATGTACTAAGTCCCCAAAATGAATATAAATAAATATTGTTTCTTTCAAGCACATACTAATTAATGAAGGAAAAGAATCCAAAAATATAACTTTTTACCACTTAATGCAATAGTTTGAGGCAGATGTTAATCTACAGAACATGCTACACCTTATGTTCCACTTTTTATTCAAGAATGACATTAGTTGAGGGTCAAATGGAAGATAGAGATACGCAGACTGTCTCACTGCCAAGTGAGAGCTATGCAATCCCAGAGCACAGAGAATTGCCCTTCTGGCACAGTAAAAAATGAACAAACCCTGGCATAACTTTTAGCAGTATGAGGATGACAACCTTAAGGTAATGCCAACTCTTCCTGTCCCTTCTCTACATAGTCCATTCTTATCTAAAAGAGATATTCAGGACAGCTTGGATAATTGTTCTGTTGATTTCCGCTGGTCTATTGAAATAAAAGTTAATGCTTAAATTTTTTTTTGTTTTCTTCTCCTTTTTAATTTCTTGTAACTCTTTAAAATGAATTTTGCATTCTTTTATGTGGTAATCTAAACAACTATTCTGAAGACAAAAGTATGCAATATAAAAACCATTTTTGAATTCCTGTTAGTTTGTTTAATGAAACTTTGCATCTTTTCTAACGATTATGTTCCTATTTCTATTCTCTTTAAAAATTAAATTAAATAATATTTCCTTCTGAATTCTCAATGTTTCCAAGAGAATTTATTATTTGATCCATCAAAATCTGAAGCTAGAAGTTGTATCTTTTCTTAGATTATTTACCTTAGAAATCAAATGTCTTAGTTCATTCAGATTGGTATAACAATGTACCATGGGACTTGGTGACTGATAAATCCAAGACGTATATTTTTTCAAATAGATACTGGAAGTATCAACATGCTTAAGTTCTGTTGGTAGCCCTCTTTAGTTGCAGACAGCCTGTCTACCCATTATATTCTCATATGCTAAAAAAGGACAATAAGTCTTCAATTTACTCTTTCATAAGAATTCTAAATTCATTTCTAAGGATTTTACTCTCATGAACTAATCTTCCAAAGTCCCCACTTCCTAACACCAAAACATTTTAAGGATTCATTTCCTACATACACATTTTAGGGAAACACAAGTATTGAATTTATAGCATTCTGAAATTACAGACCCATTTTTGGTCTTTGAGATATGACAGTGTTCCCCAGGATGGTTTCCCTAAAGAACTGAGATTTGTCTCTGAAGTACAGACAATCAGGGAGATCAGTCTCTTTCCCAGTCAATGGGAGTACAGAACCTAGGTAGGGATTTTCTTCATGTTACAACATTTCCTCTTGTCATAAAGATAGACAATTTATTTTCTTTAGTTTTTGTAGCTAAACTTCAATTAACAAACTCAGGTGGCTTAGTTCCGCACACTTACTTCCTTAACAATCTCAATTTTTTTCATTGAACATACTTTAAAATCATTTCAACTCTCTTTTCACTTATGAAATTTCATGTATTTCAGTCCTCACCTACTAAGTGACATCCAGGAATGACACACTATATGGCCAGAGATAACATCTCAATGTCAAGTTATTACACCAGACATGAAAGCCATAGACATTGATGCAGCTGACCTCCATATTGTGATCTCTATTCTTCCCCTTTAGGTACATTCATCTTGGAGTCAAGATCACTGTGGACCTTTTTTCCTATACTGATAGCTTCAATATCAAGAACCTGGATTTACATTTTTAACTTGTGTCTGGCTTTGTTTATTTTGGATAAAAGGAAGCCACATTAACAACTGCTCCTCCAGGGCTGGCAAGATAGCTTAGGGGAAAAAGTGCTTGCCTAGGCAAGTTCAGGGACCAGGGTTCGATCCCTGGTACCACATTCAGTACCAACCGCAACCCTGGGCACACTGAGCTGCCACTAAGACCTGGTGGGTGTTGTGATGCACTCCTGTAATTACAGCACTGAGGAGTTTGAAAAACAGAAGGATCACTAAAAGTCCAAAATCACTGTACCAAATACATAAAACAAAAATTAGAATATGTCCCCTCCAGATCTATGGATTTAATGGCCATTTGGGGGGAGAAGGAGTGAAAAGAAGTTTAAACGAAAAAGCACTGAGTCTGAATGGAAGAAAGTGTCTTGAGGTCTTAGCATCCCCTAATAAAGGGATCTTGACAGTGGTACCTGCGTAAGCACCAGTCAGAATTCTATGACAATGAAAGTGCCAGGTGAATGTATGAGGTTATAAATAGAGTCATGTATCAGAGCAAGGGAGCCAGGGAAACTGAGCCCTTGACTATAACTTCTCCACAGACTGGGCACTAGGAGTGCCTTAATTCTGATATGGGGAGCACATCTCCCTGAAGCCTGCCATGTAAATCCCCTGTGTGACCTGTAACTGAATTTGAATGACTACTTCTAAGTTTGGGGCCAGGGAACAGAGTCCTCAGAACTTAAAAGTCCATTGCTTCTGGGACCCAAAGATAATTTCTAACCACATGTTTTGGGATTGTATTAAGAGGTGAGTTCCTTGACAGTCAATTGAAAATGGAGAAAATCATGATAGTGGAGCCCTCATGAAAAAAAAAAAGTACAGAATTGTTGTAAATGTCTGGAGAAAACTCTTTTGCTGTACTTAGTTTGCAAGAAGATAAGTCAATAGTTGCTGAGTAGTGGGCATATCTCCCCATTATTGACTCTGCTTCCTCTGATGTTAGGCTGTCAGCTTCAGAACTGCAAGTAATGCATGCCTAGTTGTTGGTTTTGTTTCTTTAGGTACTTGGGATTGAACTAGTGCCTTATGTTTTCCAGGAATGCCTTAATGCCACTGAGGTATCTCCCTGGCCCAACACCTAATTTTTATACACAACTTCATATATAGAATTGTATTATGGAAGCCAGACTGACTAACACACAGTCCTCAAATTATTCTTCCGTTCTCCCTGAGAGTTAAGTAAAGCACAGAATGTGATTGCGTGATTTGTCAGGTTTACTGGCCCCATAAAGTCTTAAGGAGTGAAGCTGATATGTTGAAAAATAGAAAAGCCTTGCCATGATGATAGTTTTCATGCGAGTAAAATGCTGTACTGTGGATGGTAGTAGCACAGAATCTATAGTACACATATTTTTCTTTATATAAGACAAGTTTAAGTTCATGGTTAAATTGTTGCACTTAGGTGTGACATTTCTAATATATTATTTAGGGACCCTATGGCCTTGCTTTAGAATTAGACCATTATTTTTTTGGTTCATGAGTCTGTGAAAAAGTATTTTTTGAATATCTATAATAAATCTTTGGATGACTTGCTATATGGCCAGCAACAATATTTGAACTTCAGGTCATTAAGCCAGAGATTAGAGGCCATAGATACTGACACAGCCGACCTCCCTATTATGATTGCTGCTATATCCTCCTGGTGTACACATCTCAGAGGAAGGTTATTTTGCCAATGTATTTTAAAACTTTGAGATATGTCTAACTTTCCTTGCCATTGGGACAAAATACCAGATGCCTTCACCATAAAGCAGGGGAGGTTTATTTTAGCTAACAGTTTGGAAGTTTCACTGTACTTTCAGCAGGCTTTAAGACATAAACAACATTGCAGAAAGGTCTGAGTGGAAGAAATCTGGGCATATCATGGTGGCTAGGAATCAGAAAATCAAGGAGCTTTCAAGTTACAGCCCCAATGATCCAGCTTTTAAAAGCAAGTTAGCTCTGCTGCCTTATGAGCATACCACTTTCTGCAAGTTCCATGTGTGAAGTTTTTGTGGACCTCTAGACAATCTTTAATTTTCTGCCATTAGTTCTCAAAAGATGCATGTGCTTTTGTCTATGGGAAATGCATCTAGGTTGTCTCCAAGCTCAGAGAAAGTCCTAATAGTACCAGCATTGCTGAAAGGCTTGAATCATTGAGACTCAGTGAAAATCACATAGAAAAGTAAACACTTGCAATGCACCAAATGGACCAGGGTCACATTCCAAAAGGTTGAAGAGGCAGATATAAACTGATGGAACCAAAGGAAGATGGAAACACCAAAAGACAAATAGTAAATACTATAATTTCAT